>NC_090948.1:5367500-5390000 GCF_040807025.1 Struthio camelus | reverse complement strand
TTGTTGCTGGAGGAGGGAGAGCGGAGGCAGGCGAGCAGGCAGGGCCCTGCGGGAGGGCGAGCTCAACGCCGCGCTGCCGCCTCCGCTTCCCTTCCCGCCTCGCCGCCTGCGCACAGAGAAATCGCCAGCAGGAGCCACGCACGGAACCGAAAACTTGGGGTGAAATCCCTGTATCTGGTGCTTTTCAGGGCCCTGGCACAAAGGATCCGTTAAGAGTACGGTTAGGGCAGTTCCTGGTTATTGCTGCGTGCCTCCCAGCAGACATCTGCCGCTTTGCAGCCTTGCCTTCGCCTTGCCCCGATTCCATTGTTTTCTGTACATCACAGCAAAATATGTTTGCCAAACAGAGAAGGATAAAATTGGCAGGTGGAAACATTTTGATTTCCGTCTGCCCGGAGATTGCAAATATTGTGTCACAACACACTGACTCGAAGTGGCAGTTGCTTTATTTTTTATTGGCGCTGGCTGCAAGATGTTAGCATTGATCTTAAAGATTGTATAAACCCTGTAATTTAGGTGGAGCCGCCGCTTCTGCTATAAATCCCTGGCTGTGAAAAGTTTATCAGTTGAACACAAAATATTTGCTTTAAGATTAAACCCAGTAGGTAGGCTCCCAACTGAGGGGGAGATTTGTTTTGGAAGTAAAAAAAAAAAAAAAAAACCAGCCCTTGCCCATACATTGCTGGCATCTTTGGACTTGCAGAAGTGCCCCTGAACGTCACCTTTACCGTGCTCTGCGGTGTTGCTCAGCGCGAGGTGAAGCTGAAGGGCTGGGATGGAGCGAGGGCTCCTCAGGGCCTCCGATGCCCCCGGGCGGGCCGGCGGCTTGTGCGGCCAAGTCAGCACCGTGTTTTAGGGCAAGGGAAGCGAGGGACCACGGGCCGTGACTAGAGAGCCTAAGGCGCTTGCTTAGAGTTTCCTAAAGCCTGCAGGGAAGCACGGTCTGTGGTCAGGTAGGGCAAGGATTCGTTTCTGCTGCGGGAGGTGCTACACCAAAACAGCACAATGCTGCCGTGAGATTTAAGTGCAGAGCATCCCCTGCCTTGCCCCAGGCTTCCCCGCCGCCTGCCCTGGCCCGGCCCAGGTTATCTGCCCGGGAGAGGGCATGGACTCCCCCCTGCTCTCAGCTCCGGCTCTCGCTAAAGAGCACCCTGAATTTTACCTGGGACGATATGACAGATTACAAAGGGAGGTCAGAGATTAGGTAAAAGAGTTGAGTTAAGGCAGCGTGAAACCACAGGCGGTGGTGAAAGATTTATTTTGCTGGATTTATATCAGCTCTTTAGGCCAGATTCCAGGTCTTGCAGCTACAATTCACGGTGGCAAACGCTGCAGCTGGGCTCTTCATTTGAGCCGGCATGGGAGCTTTATCACCCTTGTCCAGTCGGAGACTGTTTCTTATTTGCCAGCCAAGCCAATAGCGATTAAATGGCATTTCTCAGCGTGCAGGTTGGAGCATTATTAGCTCTTATCTCTAATTGCCGTCGTTTTGAAAGTGTTTCGAACAGATGGCTCTAAGCGAATAAGAGCGGAAAGAGATCCTTTTATACCTGTGACATACAAAAATACTTGCTGGGATTCCAGCTCAAACTTCAGGGGTTAAATACGGAGGAAATAGACCAAATCCTACCCAGGCTGTTGCAGAAAAAGGGAAGCAGAGGCACCTCTGCCACAGCGCCGGCCGGGGCAGGGCCCGTTGCAGTCACTAATACCCGTTTGCTCTTCCAGGGTGCACCACGTCCGCCTGCTGACGGGCTGCGCCCGCTCGGGGCCGTCGGGGTGTAGGTCACCCGCTGCCCTCCCGCACCGGCGTGCTGCCCGGCCGGCCGCGTGCTCCTGCCACGAGCACCGGCGCCACAGAGGAAGGATTCGGCCCCCTCCAGAGTCACTCACAGCGTGCCGGGGCTTTATTCTCGCCTCGTCCTCCAGACGCACAGTCATCACCTGTATCAGATCACGGCCTTTAAAATAACCAAGTTCATTAGACTGTGTGCTGCAGGGTGTAGCTGCAGAAACCCTTAGCGCAAAAGTTTCTCTTATTTTGCTAACCGCTGAAACATAAAACTCCAACAGAAAGAAATTGTTCCCGTGACTCATATTTTTCATCATTTAGTCGTTAAATAGTGATGGATATAAACCTATAAAGTACCTAAACTGAACCTTTTAACAATCCATGAGCAATACTATCATTTCTTTAATAGAACTCGCTGACCGTGCCTTTCTCTGATGCCATTTGTCATTTTCAGCGTGCAATAATCAATAACTTGGCTTTGAAATAAATAATATAACGGTCACAATGTATTATCTTTCAGGCTGGCCTTACGCTGACCATAAAACAAGACTTGGAAAGAGGGAAACTTTAGGTAAATGTTAAAAAGGAAGTATCAGTGAAAACAGGAGCTAAATGAACAAGAAGTTTTACATAGCTTCCCTTCCAAATTCATGTTTAGGAAACAATGTCTTCTTCTAAAACAACGTAAAAATCTTGGACCTTCTGACTTCAAGTTTAGGACAACTGTTGCCCCCTCAGTTCGCTCGCCGCGGCGGCTGGGTGCAGGATTGCTCTCCCAGGCACCGGGTCAGCAAGGCGTACAAGCACCGGCATCAGTCTTCAGGTGCAATTCACCAAAGCAATTAAACACATGCTAAGTTTTAAACGGTATGAGTGTTACATTAAAATCAATAGGGCCCAAGAGCGCGCCTAAATTAAACATGTGTTTCTAAACCCAGCTGGAGTTTAGAAAAGCAGCTCCCTGACTAGCGGGCTACATCCCGCGGAAGTTCGTGGGAGCTGGGCGGCTCGCTGCAGAGAGCTGAGGGAGCTGGCACGGGCCGTGAGCCCCGGAGCGCGCGCGGGCTTGCTGGCCGGAGCATGGCGGGACAGCTGCTCCTTCCGGCACCCGAGCGACGGCCGCGGGAAATCGCTGCTCTGCGCAGCCTGCACCGGCAGCGACCATCTCCCGGGCATCTGTGCCAGTCTGCTGCACAGTGTAGACGCTTTGGTTTGTCCTCTACCACCTTGTGTATTGACTCGTGTGAGTAGAAAGGACAGGCTGGAGCACTGGGTAAGACAGAGCACAAGTAAGGATGCAAGAGCAACCTTAGCGCTGTATTTCCTCCTTTGACTGGGCCTTGCTCAAATCCTAAGGTGGCCTATATATTTATTTTTTTAATTGAATTTGGTCCCTGGCCATGAGGGCCTTCCAAATCCCTGGTCAACTTGGGCTGATGATTTATCACTCCTACCCAAGAGCGAGCCTGCAGCCTTTGTTCTGAGGCAGAGGTAAAAGAGGAAGAAGCTAGACCTGTCTGGGATTCAGGAGAACTCTCTTGAGAACAGACAATCAGGCTGGGGGCTGACCTGCTGGAAAGCAGCCCTGCAGAGAAGGACCTGGGAGTCCTGATGGACCACTAGCTGACCATGAGCCAGCAATGTGCCCTTGCGGCCAAGAAGGCCAATGGTATCCTGGGGTGCGTTAAGAAAAGCATTGTCAGCAGGTCGAGGGAGGGGATCCTCCCTCTCTATTCAGCCCTGGTGAGGCCACATCTGGAGTACTGTGTCCAGTTCTGGGCTCCCCAGGACAAGAGGGACATGGCACTACTGTAGCAAGTCCAGCAAAGGGCTACGAAGGTCATGGAAGGACTGGAGCATCTCTGCTGTGAGGAAAGGCTGAGGGGAGCTGGGCCTGTTCAGCCTGCAGAAGAGAAGACTGAGGGGGGATCTGATCCATGTGTACAAGTATCTGAAGGGGGGGTGTCGAGAGGATGGGGCCAGACCCTTCTCCGTGGTGCTCAGCCACAGGGCAAGAGGCAATGGGCACACACAGAAACACAGGAAGTTCTGTCTGAACATGAGGAAAAACTTCTTTCCTGTGAGGCTGACTGAGCACTGGCACAGGTTGCCCAGAGAGGTTGTGGAGCCTCCTTCCTTGGGGATACTCAAAAGCCCGCCTGGACATGATCTTGTGCAATGTGCTCTAGATGACCCTGCTTGAGGAGGAGAGTTGGACTAGATGATCACCAGAGGTCCCTTCCAACCACAACCATTCTGTGATTCTGTGATTCTGATTCATTTTCTAGGTAGCCCTTCTTAGGAATGAAAACCCAGAAAAGACTTTGCATTAGAGGTATAACTCCAGGGCCAAACAGGGCTGTCACTCATCCTTGGTATAGCTGAAATCCAGGCTACCACTAATACTCCTCCAAGCCTGACTGGCCCTGGGGGCAGGGAGGTTGTACCAGCAAGTGGGAGGGCTGCTGGTCCAGCCACTGCCTCCTTCTGCACCTGAGCCCTGCAGGCCATAGGGAGCCAGCACCATTACTGTTTCTGGTCACACTCTTTGGGCATTAGATATTTTCTGATTAAGGAGAGAGGCTTGGGCTTCTGACTGGCAAACTCACTCCTAAGTGTCGTTGCAGCACTCCCCGCTGAGTTTGTCAGAGGTTAGCCGAGTTCGAAAGAGCCAAGGGAAAGGGGAAGACTTTGTGTAGAGAAAAATCTTGCAGTGGTCACCCCGCTTACGAAGTGGCTTGAGCAGGGGCTCATTTGCTCTTTCTAACCGAGACCTCTTTTTGGAAACGCTGTCCATGCTGCCCCAGTGTGGGGCCGGGTGCCGGCCCAGTGGCTGCCCTGCGGCGCTGCAGCGGCAGGGGGACAGCCCGGTTCGGGAGGGCAGGCTGCAAGGACGCCGCTGCGGCTGCAGGGTCTGCCGAGCCTCGCCTGCCCCACCGATCGGCCCTCGTCGTAAATATGTTCAGTCCTTGGATGCTATTTCATTATTCAGATTTAGATACAACCGACAGAAATTGCTGTCCTCAGGACTGGGCAGCCCTTGTCACTCTTGTACTTTGAAACAGTGATTACAATTAAAACCAAGCAAGCTCCACACTAAACCGCTTACATCCCCTGCTGCAGTTAGAATCGATATGGCCCCGGCACAAGCCGTTCAGATGAGCCACTTCGTCTTTACCACCTTTTGGAAGTCACTTAATCACCCTTTCCTTCCCTGCCCCATTTAGCCTGCAAGTTCTTCAGGGCAGGAACGGCTGGAGCAGCAGTGGTTTAGCAAACGAGCAATGAAGTCCTGTCCCTGGCCAGAGTCCCCAGGAGCTCTTGCAAACACAACTAATTAATATTGCACTGTCTTTTTAAGAAAAGAAAAGTGGGATTTTTAAGGAAGCAATTTAGTTTGACTTGCTCTCTTACATCTGAACAGACTTGAAGACTACAGTTAGGGTGACGAACTAGGAGAAGACAGGCAAGAAGGAAACTTTCAAGACCACTGCAGGAAGATAACTGGAGTCCATAGAGCATTTATTATAAGTAACATCAGCACGTGAATCTAAAAATAGTGTCTTTGATGCTGTGTATATATGACTGATATTAAAAATGACTGATTTAAAAGAAAGTGCTTCACCTCTGTTGCCAACCAGGAAGGTAGGTCTCTAGTATTCTCAGACTTAAATGCTGCCAGTATTTCACGTTAGGATAGTCATAAAGTTAAAGGTTAATAGGCTGTACAAATGACAGAGTTTAAAGGGGAAAATGAAGATGGGAAGATTTCTAGCACTTAGGGAACATTTTAAAATTGAAGCTCCACTGTCTAATGTGATTTTTTCTATATTCTTTCTCATGCTGTTGATCGTTATTGAAAATATTTCTATTTTCATAAGTGATTTCTCCTTCACTGCCCACCTCCATTTGCTTTTTGGACGATCATTACTTCCCACAGTACGTGATGAGTCATAATCCTGCTGCTGCCATAACAGTCTACTGCCATGAGAATGTAACAGGGCTAAATTAAAACTGTAGTCTCGGAGGGACGATAGGCTGGGAGATACGAAGAAAGAGGAAGGCTTTTACTTAATTGTGAGTCATTAGCATTGACAGGTTGAGGGGCAAGGCAAACACGTGCATTGCTGGAAATGGAGTTTGGTTGTGGTATTTCAAGTTAGCCCAACAGACACTGTGAGTGGCCAAAAGTTATTGGTATATCAGCCTTGCTGCAACGAATGGTGTGCAATTCATTCTCTAATACTGGGGTTAGAAATTAGGATGTAATGACAAGATTAACATGACTAAGATAAATACTTTTACAAGAAGACTGCCAGTTATAGTGTTTGCTTTTTCAGTGATGTAGAGAAATTCCCCCCCCCCCCCGCCCCCAATTTATGCGTAGGTCTCCCAGAGCAACTGGAAGAAACAGCCACTGTGTGAGCATTGTTTACTGTGGTACTCTTGGGATTAAAACTGTACTGAAGCACAGCCCTTCAAAATATACTGTTTCTTGGGTGGCCCAGATGCTTCTCCATCAATCTGATCAATGCCTGACAAATTACAGCGTAGTTTAGGGTGCAAGGGACTGCCAGAGGCCGCCTAGTCCCACCCCTGAAATCAAGGTGGTCTTTTTATCTTGTCCCAAGTACAAATACTACAAGTCTTGTAAGAATAAGCTACAACAAGCAATTGGCAATATGTGAACACACCATCAAGCTGATATTTATTCTCACTGCTTTCTTTGTGTATGAAGGTGACTGATCGTCAGATCCAGGTAGCTTTGAGGTCTGGTTATGCAAAGACTCTCACTGTCTCCACTGTCCGGGAGGTAAATAGAAGGTCAAAGTGCTGCTGGGTTTTGATGTCTGGTGTTACCCATGCCTTTGCAATTGCTTGTGGCTACACCTTTCCTTCCACTGCACTCTTCATGTACTTTCAACTTTTCTGCAACATGTCCTTAAAAACCTGCTGGGCCTGAGATATGCCGAAGTCAGATTTGCCTGTGATGAGTGCTTTAAGGATTACTGTGTTCTACAGCAGTGACTCAGGACTGCACCAGAACCTTCTCATGCTATGTGGCATCACATAGTTTCACTAATGTCTATGAAATTTCATGGAATTTTAAATAGACCTCTTGACTTCTTCCTTCCTTCTTGCCTTGAGTTTGTGTATTGTAGTCTTCAGTTTCTGCTATGCTATACATCTTCCTACAATGTAATGTTAATTTAACAGAACAAGATAGCATTGAAACTCGTTTAAAAGATGTGCAAGCATTCTATTTTTTTCAATGTAACACCAGATAGAGCATGATAAAAGTACTTTAGAAAATGAAAATAGAGGTAAAGACACCATAATTTACCTCCTTACTTCTTTGGCAGGGACTAAAATGTTGAGTAAAAGGAGTAAAAGGGCTGCAAGGACTAAAATGCTTGCAATGAAAACGAATTCCTTACAATTTTTTTTTTAACCATTACTTGGACAGAAAATTTTTGCAAGACCTCCAGCAATGAATTTGCAGAGCATCTTCTTTGAGTGAAACTGAGTCATGCACTGTCTTTGAGAGAGTTCGGGACTCCTTTTTCCCCACTCAGGAGCCGTTGCTCCACAACTAACTCCGTGGAGGTGAAACAGCCTGCTGAGGGAAGGAGGTATTTTTCACGCTGACCCTTTGTCTCGCAGGCAGCATTGCATTTGAGGCCAAAAGATTTTTCTTTCTCACAAAAGACTAAGGGGATATATAGTATCCGCTAACATGCAAGGTTCTGGCTTCCTGCTTCCTGGGTCATTCTTTGCAGCTGCTGCGCACTGCTGGGTGAGCTGGTGGAGCCTTCCTCCCTCCACAGCAGCAGCTGCTCACCCAGGGGTTGTTCTGTGGAGTCAGTGGAACTGCTTGCAGAAGGAAGTGCTCTCCTAAGAGCAAAGGGTCCTTTCTACCAGGCCCTTTGTAATTTCTAGTTCTTCATACATTTTTACAGACGGATGGAATGGTTAAAATGTTCCAACAAAAAAGATAGTTTTCTCTTGAAAAAGAGGCCATACGTGAAAGTTGAGTGAGGAAAAGGCTGCCTATAGCCTTTTATTAGCTTCATTCACTTTAATATATCTGCCCTGTATGCCAAGAAAAGTATAAACAAATGGCAAGCTATTGGTTTTTCAATAACAGGGTTTAAACCAAGGATATAAAAAACATATTCTACCTGACAGTATTTATGAAACAATTAATATTGTCAATGTCTTTTCCATCTCCTCGAAGTTACATGTACTGTATAAACTTTGATATATCTCTAGGAAGTACAAAAAATACCAGCTGGAGAGTACACAGGGCAACGCGCCAGTACTACTGGAAAGGGAAACGATTTCCATGTCTTCTTATAAAATATTTTGATATTAAAATAAACCAGGGTGTAATTCTCTTGAAGTTGCCTGTGAAGGCTCAGGGCACAGCTGACAAGAGGGGCTCGGCTTTAGTTTGTAATCTCAGCATTTATATACAGGTAAAAGCTTGCGGACGGGAACATCATCGCCAAAGCGGTATGTCTCTAACTCGTCTTTTCACCCCGAGGTTTATAAGCATTTCAGGGCCCTCTTTGCCTCTATACCCCGCTCATAGCCACGTCTCCCAGGGCACCCGGGGCCCCCCAGGCCGGTGTCCGACGGCGCGCACTGCTCCGCGGACAGGCGCCGCCCGCCCTGGCGCTGGCCGAGGTGCTGAAGGCGGCGCGGGCGGGCTCCGCGCCCGGGCGAGGTGCTCCCGTAGACCTCTCCCGATTCTCAGTTCTCCCCAAATTAGGGTCGGCATCGGTTCCCGCACAAAAGCGCAAATATTCCGGTAAGAATGTCAGGCGTAGCCCAGGTTTCCTGAGGGAAGATGATGGCGGCAGCTTTGCACTCTTTTTTCAGTGCTCCCCCCTCCTTGTTTGTCACCTGAAAATTCAGAGCTGCTTATCAATAATGCTCTGTATTCTGTACTGCTGAGAAGCATTACGATCAATATATTATCATTTCAGAGCTTGTTTATGAAGGTGAAGGGCATTATCAAGGACATCTGGAAATTCTGATCATCGTTCTACAGTCTTAAGTCAGCTTCAGTGCTTTACAAGCACAGCTCTCTGGAACAGAATAAAATCAAAGTTTCTAATCTTATCCTGTCTTTCATATCAATCTTTGCTGCCAATAAACCTTTTCTAAACTAAGCAATCCATATCTATCTCATTAAAGTATTGTTTTGATTACTATTTTTGTCAAAATTCCTACTGATGACAAGTATTAAGAGTTAAGTCTGATTTGTACAGTGAAATAATAGTATCGCAAAAAAGCAGAGGTATCATCTGCACATTTGCCCTAGACTCTTTCAGCATATCCTGTGTTCTTCATTCCGTTGCAGCTCTCTGGCACAATAACGCATGATGAACTCCTCACGGCAGCGTGGTGTGCGCAATTTTCCTGACTGAATTATTTGAGGCAGAAGTGATCTGCAGGAAAAGGGAAATATTTAAAAAGTAGCATTCTGTGACAGCAGTGCACAAGTAACTTAGATCTCATACTCTGGGGATGACAACATAGAGTAAAAATATGCATCACCATCCTGAGGAAGAATAGCTAGTGTTTGCTCACTGCTTCTGAAATATAATATGTTAAGATTATTTTGTTAATGCTATTGCTCTGTAGATGCACAACAGTTCTTTTATTTATTACATTTTATGCATAGCTCAAGTTGAAATTGTTTCACCTGCTGTCTTTCTTAATAATATTATTTGTCCTGTCTGACACCATGAGCATGTTGTTTAGTCATATGCTGTCCCCTTTCATTGCTTTCTCTGGTATTATTAATGGGTTCTTAATGACAAACCTACCATAAAATACAGTGAAAAAGTCATCCTGGGTTTCTAGCTGACTTAGTTAATACTTTGTGATTGCTTTTCACATCTCTATATGAGGAAGTAGTTTCAAGCCACTGTTCTGGACCGCACAGCCAAACTGGTCAGGCACCTGGGGCTTAGTTTCAAAGACCATCTCCCGTTGTGAGGCAACAGTGGTGTAACTGGTCCATGATGGCTACAGTCTTGATGAAGCTATCTAAGCACATGAACACTGGAAGTTTTGCATAGTCACCGATTTAGTCCTTCTACTGCTCTCCACCAGTCTCACTATGCCCTCCCGCTATATACTGCTAGCACAGCCCTGCATGGCTCACAGCAGTGGGATAACTGCAGTTCCACCGCCAAGAGGCCATGTGGGCAGGCAGATAGTACAAGACACAGCTCATGTGCAGGGATCCCTGAGATCAGATCCAGTTTGCTGTGACTAATACACACAGGGTGCTAATAAAAAATTGGGTGCATTTTGTTTGGCTCTAAATCTCACCTTCTACTGGCGTGGCTTTCTTGGCATGTGCCATTTCTTTAATCAAGTTTATTAGTAATGAATTTCCAATATGTTTTCCTTATGTTTACCTAAAATATATTAAAAATATTTTCTGTGCAGTGTCTGTCATTCTATTAGATCTCTAATATTCCAGTTACATTTAAAAAAAAACAATACATGCTATAGAAATGTGAATCACACAGAATCACAGAATCGTTTAGGTTGGAAGGGACCTCTGGAGATCATCTAGTCCAACCTCCCTGCTCAAGCAGGGTCACCTAGAGCATATTGCCCAGGATCACATCCAGACGGCTTTTGAATATCTCCAGCGAAGGAGACTCCACCACCTCTCTGGGCAACCTGTTCCAATGCTCTGTCACCCTCACAGTGAAGAAGTTTTTTCTCAGGTTCAGATGGAACTTCCTGTGGTTCAGTTTGTGCCCGTTGCCTCTTGTCCTGTTGCTGGGCACCACGGAGAAGAGGCTGGCCTCATCCTCTTGACACTCCCCCTTCAGATACTTGTATACGTTGATGAGATCCCCTCTCAATCTTCTCTTCTCCAGGCTGAACAGGCCCAGCTCTTGCAGCTCTGAAGCTGCAAGAAGCAGCTGACCCGAAGAAGGGATGGTTTGGAATTTGGCTTTAGAGGAATAAACTCCTATCCTAGTGTAGTCATTCCTTGGCCTTAAGCAAGATAATTAACCCCTCTCTACTTCTGACACTTCATCTTTATCATACAGGTTTGAGCATTTACCATAATACAGAGAGAGTGGAAATAAGAAGCTTCATTATCTAGGGTTAGGTTTTCCCCGGACTGTACAAAGATGTTATGTGGAAAGAAGCCCAGAAATCTTCTTTTCCTCTGTACTGTCATGCAGAATTTGCAGAACAGCATCTGTGCACCATGGCAGTGTTTTGTGCCTGAGCTATTTGCATCTCCAAAGAGGGGATGTCTTTTGTTGCCCCCACCAAAAGAGATGGAAGGAGCCTCATGTGGTGCCCACATCACCTGAACTTCTTGGGATTCTTGAAGCCATTGAACTTGCCTGAAGAGTATCCTCCCCTGCACAGGAATATAGGGACTGACAGGCAAGACAGAGTCATTAACAAGTGTGAAGCACATTGAGATCCTTGTGGAAGCATAAAATATCCCCATCAGGCATTTATTTTGTAAAACCACGAGTTGTTTTGGGGATCTGCTGACTCAGAGCAAGCTGGCTTGGATCGCCATGCCGTATATTTAAAAAGCTCTTATGGAAATTAAGGCTACCTCAGGACCTTTTAACAAAAAAAGCAGAATATAGCTAATATTCAGTGTAACTCTTGTACAATTGCCAAGGATCTGTGATATAAACGTGAGAGTCTTTTTAAGAAGCTGATTTTTGAGTCAATGGACTGTAACACTTTTGAATCAATGATTATTTAAGAACTCCTAAAACTGCACATTGTTTAGCTGCTGTGCAAAAAACGTTGGCTCTATTCTGCTCTCTGTTGGCTGCAAATGGATAACTTGGATCCTAGGTCTGAGAGTGGATTACAACAATTCTTTTTCTAGTCAGGCCAGCAAAACATTCACCATGCAGATCGGCAGCTCATTTTGATTTTAGTGGGAACTGAAAATGCTCAGCACTTTTCAGGTCTGGCTCCAGCACATCCATGGATGCTTTAAACAAACTATTTGTGGCCACGAAGATATCTGCGTCTTTTGGATTTCACTAGTGCTGATGTTTTCACAGTTTATGTCAGTCTTTTTGACATTCTAGATGATAGTTTGGAGTTTAAACAGGTATATAAGCACCAGTCTTCAGATTTAGAACCAGAAGCTGCAAAGTTATGATCTGTCCTATGTTCTCTGGCTATTTCTTTTCTTTCATATTTTAGGACAGGTAAGATGAGTTACAATAAAAATTATATATGGATGAGATCTCAGAAGATCAGCTTATGTTCTGCATAAGAAAGCTGCCATGCTGCTTTTCATGAGAGCTTTCCTCCCATATATTTAGCTAACCTCTACCCTATGAGTTCACTTACAAAAGTGAGAAACTGTGCACATATGAATAATGGCAACACAGATGTGCTAGATGTACTTGCTAGAAATTATTGCTTATCTGGATAGATGTTCGGCAGAACTTAATCTGGCTTCCATGGCTGTTTGGTATGTGGGCGGATGTTGCTCCTGATATAGGACATGCCGTTATATAATACTGTAAAATATATGAAATAGACTGGTGACAAAGTCACAATGATGAAAACAAGGGCTATGTTGTATGAGTTTGTGGTGACTTTAGAGCATAGTATCGCCTTATATAGAGCATATATGTAGAGCTGTATGAGATAAACACTGTACTTAGAGGACACCATCTGCCTATCAGTTCTGTCCCCATAAATTTATTCCAAATCACATGGCAATTTGCAGCAGAACTTAATTCACAAAAAGTCACATCCTAGAAATGTTTCCTTTTTCCCGTAAAACCACTGTGGGTCAGACAAAGAGCTGTGATGGGCCTCAGAAACGAAAGTCCCATAAATTAAACAACCTGCTTTCTTTGGGTTCTGTGAGGTTTGGAAACCCTAATTTATGGTTTGGAAATTCTAGTATTTGTCAGAAAAGGCTCTCAGCTTGCCAGGAGGACACTGAAATACTCTGAAACCTACAAAGCCTTCCATTTAAAGGTAAAACGTGCTATTTTAAGGCATAATAAAGGAATAGCTTGAAATGCTCCAAAATATCTCCTAACCCACAGAGATCACATACAGCCTGGTAGAGTCAACCAAATGAAACCTGAGACGGGTTGTTGAGCATAACTTGCTTGTAATTTTTGTAGTCTTGAATATCAAATACACCCTAAAACAGGCATCTCTTTCGATGAGGAAGTAACATGCCTTTTCTGGGTAGCCTCTGTTTGCTTCCAATCACATATTCCAAAAGAAGCAATCGAAAGACTGAAGGATAAATGCAATGTTTCTAAATAACCCAGATTTTACAAAGGCCCGGAGAGTTTGCAGTAGATAAGGGAGACACACTCACAGCGCCTCAAAGTCTGGAGTAGTTCATCTTGGGCATTCGCGAAATTGTTTTTAGCTGCCTGAACAGCGTAACAGCAGCTTTAAAATCTGACGGTGAGAAGAACCCGTTTCAGTTGCCTGGGCAAGGGCTGCCCGGGGGCGCCTGCCACCGCAAGCCCCGGGCTGTGCAGGAGGCGGTCCTGCTGCTGGTAGAAGTCTTCTGCCGGAGCAGAAGCAGATGCAAACGCCGCCGCTCCTCCCCTAGGCTGCCCTCCTCCCCAAGCCGCTCGCCTAGGCACAAGAAGGCATGCTCCCAGTTGGAAAAACAAACGGCAAAGAAACTAAGCACTACACTTGCCTCAGCCCCCTTGGGGTGGAAAAGAGACAAACGAAGCCGAAGTGACAGATGTTTGTCACCTCTGGGTACGGTGGGAGACACTCGGAGCTGACAGCAATAAAGACGGTGCGAGAATCTGCGGGAAATAAAATGATTCCGGGCTGCAGCAGGTAACTTCTGCCAGGCAAATAGGGCTATTAGCACTGCACTGCGAGCATATAAAATCTGCACCCTTTAAGGATGGCATTTTGGAGCTAATAGGGTATAAATGTGGAACTACAGAATCACACGCTGCAGAGTCACGCTTCAGCTTAACAAGCCTGTGCCTCTTTAGTAAAATAATGAAAAAGAAGAAGCTGCATTGAGGCAGGATAAATAAGGAGATAAATCACTTTGCAATACAATGCAAGCCAAAACCTAAAAATAAACAATTACTTTAAATCATATCAAGTATCTATCACAAACATCACATTTATACAATTGATCCACGTGTAAATTAGCCAATTAATTCTGAATTGGAACACTAATGAAATAATAATTATCTGTTTACACCGGCATGGTAGGAGCGCAGTTCTAGAAATGGAAATGAAAGAAGCAGACTGCAGCATAATCCATTCGGCTCCTTCACCACTGGGCATGGAGGCGGGCCAGTCAATACCAGTCTTTAATGTCCAGATATCGCTGTGGGGTTATAAATAAAATAGATAATTGTGTGACAAGCCTACGGGCCATAAATGACAGGGATATACAGAGGCTGTTTTCGGACTTTTTTTGCCTTTTTCTTGTGATATAGAATGAAGAATTGCAAGGTGAAGATTTCTTTTAACACTGTCAGAGGCTGGCTTGGTTTTTTTTTCCTACTTGGCTTTCTACTAGAAATGATTGTCTACCCTGAGGGACTCTAGAGGGATTAGGACCTAATAGTCATCAAAGAAGTAAAAGATGAATGGAAAAGGATGACAGTTTTAATACAGAATGATTTGGGTGACTCGTCTCTAAATCAAGAACTTCACTGAGATGGAGAAATGCACTGGGATCTTCTGTAAGAACTTTGCACCCTCGATTTTTCATTTAAGAGCTCAAACAGATAAAATAGAGCTATAACCCAGCTCTCATATGGTAGGCAGGAGTTCTTGTCAGATTACTGTAGGCTGTTTTCTGTACAAAAACTGTTTTCTAGCTCTCATTTTTTACTGTAGTTTATCCTGGAGTTGAGGGGTACTTCCACTGAATTAATATTTCCTTGGAAATATCCCGATTAGCTTCACTTTGTCAGATGCCTTTAAGTGAAGCAGATACTTAGACGAAAAGAAGATTCCTATAAACGCCTATAAACTGCTAAAAACTCACCCCCAGGGTGCTGATCTTTCATTTCTGTTCTTCTACTACTTCTTGCGATAACATTAACAGTTAGTTAGTTAGTTAGAGATGGACCTGAAAATGTACAGCTCACACAAGCATGACTGAGAAACGTCATATTCTTTTTCCCTGAGAATTCGCGGGTTATCAATATAATTAATATAAACCACGTTTAGATATTGTTGTCACAGCTGTGGACAACTCCAAAGTAGGGGTGCGACTTTCGTCCTCTAACTCTCATTGCTTTTCTCCTGGGTGTTGAAATCACGTAACGACAGAGCTGGGTGATATTTGTTGCCAGGTTCTGTATAGGCAGCTGCCATTCTGGTATGTCATACAACGGTGTTCTGAAAACGCCATATGCACTGAAGGCTATATGATCAATGTCACGCCTGTTGCAGCTCAAAACATTACAGGATTGGGTCCGTGTAACCTTTCTCTGGATTTCTAAACCCCAAATGTTCTGGAGGAAACAGAAGTCCTGAAGAAATCTTGCAAGCATTGCCACTCATAAGTTTGAATCGGATAAAAGATGTGTAACTTCAGATTGCTGGGCAGCTGTCTCTTGCGTGTTCAAATGAACCTTCAGACACGTTTCTGCAAGCAGAAGAACGGGAATTGGAATTAGCTGAAATAGCTCTTTAAAATGGAATATCGAGAGAAATAAGTTTTATCTTAGCAGAGCATTAAAACATTTAAACGCAAGGACCCTTGTCCCTCTTCACACACGTCCACGCTTTTGAGTCTGCAGCTCTAAATATGCCAGGACAGTTTTTTTTGCAGTGAACGCTGCCCTGTATTTCAGACATTCAGGAGCACATGAGAATGAAATGTCGAGGACACTTCGTATTTCTTTCTTTCTTTCTTTCTTTCATTTCAGAGTGTTAATCTATGCTCCCGACTCTAACGAGTGCCACATCTGCCTTGCAGACCTGCGCCGAGAGAGCGATTCACGCACGGGCACCTACGCGATGCCCAGCTACGCCCGGGGGTCACGCTGCGGCCGCGGGGACGGCGGGGCTGCCGAGACGGGCGCTGCGGGGGGCACACGGAGGGGCCAGCCGGGGCAGCCCCGGGCCCGGGCCCCCCCCCCGGCCCGACTTGGGGGTGGCTTGGCCGGCAGGGGGCGCCGGGGGGCCGGCGGTGGCGGCGCTGCGGGGGGCGCTGGGGGGGGGGGGCGCTGCGGAGGGGCGGCTACGAGGGGCTCCCCATGCCCGGGGCGGGAAGGGAAACCCTCTCCTCGGCGCCTCATAGGCGCAAGCACAACTTTCTCGGTCGCCCCCCCTCCTTTCCTTCCCCCCGGGGATGGGGTCCGGCCTCCCTCCGCGGGCCCTGGCGGGAAAGGTTTCCCAAAGCTGCTGTTTCCTAACAGCTAAACGCTGATCCGCACTCGTTGTGTTAAAAAAAAAAAAAAAAAAAAAGTCGTTTCGGCTTTAAGGCAGAGCTAAGTATGTTCGAGACCGGTCAAAAGGGGCGAAAAAGCGCGCTCAGGAGACGCGCAGAGCCACGGGTCTCATTCCCGGGGGAGCCGCGCTCTGAGTTTGTTGGTCGGAAATCGAGCCCCCAGGTCTGGTGCACTTGAAGGAAAACAAAACCCGCCAGATATTTCTCAAGCAGCCCAGAAAGCTGCCCGGCGGGCTGGCGAGGCGGCGTGTGTAACCGCTCCGGTGGCGAGCGGAGCGGAGCGGAGCGGAGCGGTGCGGTGCGGGGTGGTGCGGAGCGGGGCGCAGCGGCTCCCGGGCGGCACCGGGGCGCGGGGAAAGGCGCGGGGTGGGGAGGGGGAAAAGGCTGGGGCTCGCCTTACCGCGCACCGCCCTCGCGGCCCCACGGCATAATCCAGGTAAGATCGGGAGCGCGGTATTTTGTCAAAAGCGGCCTGAAGAAAACGAAAGGCGGCGGGGAGGCGAGCGGGGCGCAGGAGGAGGACCGGCTCGCCGGCCCCTTGCCGCTGCCCCTGCGTGAGAGCCGCCCCCCGGGGCGCAGCCCGGCCGGGCCCGGCGCCTCCGCGGCCGCGGGCTCGGCCTTGCGCTCGGCCCGGGGCTCCGCGGAGCTCGGCGGGGCTCGGCGCGGCCCCCGGCGCCGGCGGCTTTTGTTGCTGCCGCCGCAGGGGAGGGGTGGGGCGGCGCGGTGGGGCGCCAGGGGTGGTTTTGTGGCAGGAGCGGTGCGATCCGTGTCATTCGCCTCCCGCAGCTCCCGTGGTGCTTTAGCAGAGCCGATATCCTTTTGTGCTAATAGCCCTGTCCTCATTTGCTGCCTAATTGGACTATATAAAGCCAATAACGGGCGGGCGCTCGTAGCCTCCAGCCACGGCGGCACGTCGCAGGGGGGCCGGGGGCCGCGGCGGCTGCAGGCAGGGGCTGCGCGGAGCCTTCTCCTCCCGGCTGCCTCCCCGCCTAATCCCATTTGCCATTGTGCGTGCCCAATCGCCGTGTACTCCCCGCGTTTAACTTGGATGACATTTTGATTTCATCATTAGCATCCGGCGCCAGGTTGACGCAGCAGCAGCGGCGGCGGCGGCGGCCGCAGCAACGACCCCGGCTCTCCGCCTGCCCGCAGCAGCCCCCCGGTGCCGCGGGCTGCGCGGCTCCCCTCGGCCCCCCGCCCTGCCGCCCCCTCATGCGAGGGGCCCCCGGCCGGCCCCGCCGCCGCGCTCCCAGGCCGCGCCGCCGCGCCTCTCCCCCGGGCCGCCGGGAGCCGCCACCTGCGCGCCGGGCGCGGGCTGCGGGGCCAGCGGCGGCCAGGAGCCGGGCGGGCGCCGCAGGATGCCGGAGACCGGGCAGGAACCGCCCAGCGCCCCGCCGCCCCCCAAGGAGTCCTTCTACATCAAGAACCTGCTCAACGGCGACCCCCCCAAGGCGCCCCCCAAGCAGCCGCGGGCGCTGTTCGCCCCCTCGGGCAAAGCGGCGGTGGACGGCGCCGGCTTCGCCCTCTCGCAGGTGGGCGACCTCGCCTTCCCCCGCTTCGAGATCCCGGCGCCGCGCTTCGCCCTGAGCGCCCACTGCCTGGAGCGCGCCCAGACCTGGTGGTACCCCTACGCGCTCACGCCGGCCGGAGCCCACCTGCCCCGCACGGAAGGTACCTGCTGCCCTCGGGGCCGGGGTTGGGGTCGGGGTTGCGGTTAGGGCCGCGGGCGATGCGCGGGGCCGAGGCCGGGGGCCGGGGCGGCGGAGGGGGAAACTCGCAGCACAGCGTGGCGGGGACCCCCCCGGCTGCGCCCGCTCCTGCCGACGGGGCGCTGCGGCCGGGCGGTGAAGGTGTCTCTTTGTGTCCCTTTCTCCCCTTCCCCTTGCCCTTCCCGTCCAGCCGCGGAGAAATCCCTCCTGAGGGACTCGTCCCCCGCCTCGGGCACCGACAGGGACTCCCCGGAGCCGCTGCTCAAGGCCGACGCAGAGCACAAGGACCTGGACTCCAAGAGCCCCGACGAGATCGTGCTGGAGGAGAGCGACTCGGAGGAGGGGAAGAAGGAGGGCGGCGGGGAGGACTGGAAGAAGCGGGAGGAGAGCCCCGAGAAGAAGCCGTGCCGCAAGAAGAAGACGCGCACGGTGTTCAGCCGCAGCCAGGTCTTCCAGCTGGAGTCCACCTTCGACATGAAGCGCTACCTGAGCAGCTCGGAGCGGGCCGGCCTGGCCGCCTCGCTGCACCTCACAGAGACCCAGGTGAAGATCTGGTTCCAGAACCGCCGCAACAAGTGGAAGCGGCAGCTGGCGGCCGAGCTGGAGGCGGCCAACCTCAGCCACGCGGCCGCGCAGCGCATCGTCCGCGTCCCCATCCTCTACCACGAGAACTCGGGCGCGGAGGGCGGCGCGGCGGGCGGCAGCGCCCCCGGCACCCAGCCGCTGCTCACCTTCCCCCACCCCGTCTACTACTCCCACCCCGTGGTCACCTCCGTGCCGCTCCTGCGGCCCGTCTGAGCCCGCCGCCGCCGCCGCCGCGCGGGGCGGCGCGGAGCGGCGCGCAAGCCTCCGGCCCGCTCGTAAGTACTGCGGCGACTTGGGCAATTCCCCCGGCGAGGGTCTGCGGGGCGGGGGGGGGGTGGGGTGCGGGGCGCCGGGTCTCCCTCCCTCCCTTCCCCCGGTTGGTACTGGGAGGAAATTAAAAAATAAAACAACATTTTAAAAATTTAAAAACAAAGGAGGGGGGGAAGGAAAATGAAAGTGGGAACTTGTAGAGAACCCTAGAGCTGTCACATCTTTTGTAAACGTGAACAAAATACCGCGATGGTCTCTGTGGCTTTAGTTTTATTTTTGTAAAAAAAAAAAAAGGATAATAATAAAAAATGAATGATCCCAGGCCACTCCTCGAGATTTGCCAAACGCTAAGGGGAAACCTGAAATTTCTGTTCCTTTCGGGACCTCTCCTTCTGCCTCCAAATTATTCAGGCTCCTGATCCTGTTACAACTCACACTTCATCGACCGTGGCTTTTAATTTAACCAGACCTAGGTGCAGATTTGCCTGTTTGATTTCCCATGTTTTGTATCTTTCGGTTTCTGTGATGGGACTTTATAACTAGCGAGAAATACAGCCTCAAAGTGAACGGTTAAGTACACCCACACGCTTTGAGTGACCCTTATTTATTATCGTTTCCTCAGATATTTTTAATTCTTGTTTTGAATTCTTGTTGGGGCTTTTTTTTTCCCTTGTAAAGATATTTCGGTATTTGGGGAAAAAGCATCTGTACCCTTTTGTTTTCTTTTGTAATACTAATTATTATTATTATTGTACTTTTGAACTGTGCAATATTGTACGACGATTCTTAAAGCACTGCTTTTATTTGAATGGTGAGGAAAGGGTTTTTAGCATTGTATAATTGCGTTCGTTCATGTTGTACAAAATAAAATAAAAAAAATTAAAAGCGAAGGAAAGTGAAAAGAAAGGAGCAGGGCTTGGGAATAAGCATCAGCCCAGCTTATGCGAATAAATAAGAGAGATTCAGTGAGCTGGGCGCTTTAAGTGAAGGACAATCAACTTTAGGCTAATTTTAATTTATTTGATATGATGTACAGTTTTCTTGTAAAGTCCATCGAATATGTGGATTTTAATAGGCAGAAATCAAGTGATGAGTGGACACCTCTAGTCTCCCTCTTTCGTAGTGTCTACTCACCTGTTGTCTGACAATTGTTTGCTGTCTTCCCAAGGGTTGGGTTGGTTTGTTTTCGTTTTTCTTTTCTTTCTTTCTTTTTTTTTTCTTTTCGGTTGTACTCTCTACCCTGTAGCTTTCTGTTAGGGATCGGTCCTATTTTTAAGACAACTTATATTGTTATAAACTGAATGTTGTGGTGGAAACAAAAAAAAAATCAATAAAACCCGTTCCTTATCATTTTTTAAAGTGTGGCTTCGGGAAAAACAACAACAACAACAAAACCCAAAAACTAAAAAACCCCGGTGCCTGGGATCACGGCTGTCCTTGCCGGGCAGGCTCGCCGCGGCTGCTGTGCGCGGCGGCGGGGCCGGTGCGGCCCGGGACGCAGAGCCGCCGGGCCGGGCAGGGCCGGGCCGGGCGCGGGCCGGGCGCGGGAGCGGGCGATACGCTGCCGCGGCTCTGGTGCGGGGAGCCGGCGGCAGGAGGGTCCCACCGATGGGGAACCAAAAAGAAGAGGGGAGAGCGGGTGTTGTCACCGGCCCCATCCTCAGCTTTACCGCCGCCGCGGAATTGCTGCTGGCTCATGGTTACCCCCGAGCGGGCTAAAAGCGCAGTGGAGAGCCCCGAGGGGGGCCTCCCGGTGGGGGGGCAATACCCCTTCCTGCCTGCCACCCCCTCCAGACACCAGCCGCAACCCCCGCTCTCCTCTCCGGCGGCTCCCCCGGATCTCCGGGCAGCGCCTTGCCCCGCCGGCCCGACCCGCGGAGGGGGGGGGGGGGGGTCCGGGGCTGCTCCTGCCCTTCGCGGAGCCCAGGGAGCTGCCACCCCCCCGGGCAGCGGCATCTCAGGGTGTCCCCCCCACACCCGGGGGTGCGCCCTCTGCCCACCGCCTCTGCCGCCGCTCGAGGTGATATTCCCGGCGCAGGTATTTCGAGATAGGATCGCTCGCCGCTGCCCGAAGATTGGCCCGAATCGACTTGTTTATAGCGCCAAGGGCGGGATTTCGGGGCAAAAAAATCAAAATAAAACGCAACATTGCGAAGAGATAGTCCTGCGTTTTCTTTTCGTTTGGGATAAAAACCCCGGCAATGGGTCGTAAATGAAAAATAAACAGAGATTCGGAGTCAAAATACGCCGTTCGTTGTGTCGCCTACAAACAGAGTGATGCCTTTTCTGTTTGCACTACTAACTTTGGGACAAGTCGCTTGCAGCCCATTAAAAATATTGTTGTAATAGCAAATACGCCTTTCCATTTTACAGCGCGATAGCACGATGTTATCAAACGGCAAGGAAAGACCTAATTTATTTGTGGTCAGCGCCCAGAAAACGATTCTGGGCTGCCCCGGCACGTCCCGGCTCGGGAAAGGACTAGTTTGTTGCGCGCACGGCTCGCCCCTCGCCTGCGCGGCCCCTGCCCCGCCGCCGGCCGCACAGCCGGGGCCCGGCCCGCGGCCTCGCGCGGCCTTGCTCGGCCTTGCGCGGCCTTGCGCGGGCTGCCGGCCCGGCTCTCCGGGGGACCCGGCTGCACCGCGAGCGCGGAAGGGGCTCTGCGCGCCCCCCCGGGGGCTGCCACCCGCCGCTGGCGGCCGCGGGCATTTCCAGAAGAAGCCTGACCTTGGTGCGACGTGTTTAAAAAAGAAAGAAAGAAAGAAAGAAAAGAAGGAAGGAAGGAAGGAAAGGAAGAGAAAGAAGAAAAATGAGAGCCTAGCTTTTGTGCCTCTTGCTGCCCTCTCACACTGCGGGATCGATAGGTAGACAATAGGCTGTGAAACCGCGCGGTAAAGTTGGACGTGGGTAGTGGGCTCTGTGTTTGTGTGTGTGTGTGTGTGTCTACAACTCCTTGCCTCCTGTCTGGCTCCTGAAACAAACCTTTCATGCAGTGGGTTTCTCAGGGACGTGCCAACTCCTCGTCTCGGCACTGAGCAGCTTTTGCATTTCGGCGCGTCCTGGCAGCCGGTGCGAGCCCCTCGCTGCTTTCTGCTGGTGCCCCAGCAGGGCGAGCTGGGCAGGCAGGCTTCCTGCAAGCCCGCAAAAGTCTTTGAAAACTTCCTTCTATTCCTGTTCCTGGCCCTGCTCCAGCGATATGGGAAGAGAGCGCTGTAATCGCTCCAGTTTAGGGACCAAACGACATTTCCTGGTGGATCTCCAGGAGCTGTGGACCCTGCAGTAGAGGCTCGCGCGGGTGCGCTCAGCCACTTCTCACCCGCGGAAGAGCCGGCAAGTCCCTGGGAGCAGGGACACGCTGCCGTGGTAAACACACCGCATCATTTGGCCGTGCCTGAAAGTTTCTAAAGAGTTCTCATCAAGTGCTGCACTCAGAAGGATTTAAAGCAATCACTTTGAGTTGTGGAAAAATCATCTCCACAAGGCAAAAACTGTTTGGCAGGGAGGTTGATGCAATTCAAAGAAAGTTGCTTCATTCCTCTAAGCTGTAGCAACTCCACCACCACTTCTGTTTACTGCTGAAACCTCGCTCTGCAAATCTGTGCCTTTGTTTGCAATTAAAGAGATACACAGTTCTTCACGTCCACTGTTTTGAGCTTGACTGAACAGAACTAGCTTTAGTGTTTGTATTA
>NC_090948.1:5225000-5362500 GCF_040807025.1 Struthio camelus | reverse complement strand
CCGCGGCGCCTCCCCCGGGGCCGGGGCGCAGCCGTCCGCGCCGCCGCCGCCGGGCTCCGCGGCTCCCCCCCCCCCCCCCTCCGAGCCCCACCGGTTTCCAAACTTTCCGCGGCCGCCGCCGCCGCCGTGATTGGCGCGGCGGAGGCCACCTCCATGCAAATGAAGCCCCGCCGCCCGCCGATCACTAGGGGCGCGGGGGAAGGAGCATGCAGTCCGCCTGGGCAGGCGCGGCGAGAGCCGGCCAAGGCGCTGAACCCCCCCCCCCTCCCCTCAAACCCCCCGAAACCAGCCCCCCGCGGACTGCCGCCCCCCCCAGTCACCCCCCCCTCCCGCACATCACCCCCCCCTCCCGGCCTCTAAAGGGAGAGCTTTCCTCCTCTTATTTCTTATGAGCCCAGGATGAGCAGCAAAGAAGACCCGAGCAAGTGCTGTCCGGCCGCGGCTCCCATCTCCAGTTTCACCATCCAGTCCATCCTGGGCAGCGGCAGCGCCGACGGCGGCCGGGAACCCGGCACCAAGGCGGCCGCCGCCTGGCCCGCCCGGCCCAGGAACCTGTCCCTGTCCTCCTCCGACGAGGAGCCCGAGGAGAGCTGGAAACACCACGGCTGCTTCTGCCCCGAGGCGCACGGCCCCAAGGAAACGTGCCACAAACACCAGCCCCTCAGTTTCACCTGTCTCAGTAAGTACCGGCCGGGGGGCGCCGACGGCCGGGCCGGGCCGGGCCGGGTGGGCTCGGTCCCGTCGGACCCGGCCGGGCGGCTCTGGCCGCTGCTTTTCGTTGTTTGCAGGGCAGACCGGATTTGCGCCGGTCCTTGGCTGAAGAGGGGAGGCGGGGGGTGGGGGGGGAAGAACTCCTTCAAAAAAAAAAAAAAACACGGTGGCTTTTTTTCCTTCTCCTTTTGTTGCCACCCCAGCCTGGATCAATTTTCTTCCGGCGAAGGGGCTTGTAGCCCATTCATATGAAGGATAACGCTAGTTTTCTTAGAGTCTTCTCGTTTACAGCGGCCGGGTGAGGGGAACAAAGATGTTTATTTTTAGCGTTATTTCTAACTAAACGGTCTGTGAAATGCAATGCTATAGAGTAAAATCTGCCAGCTCGTGTCGAGTAGAGAAGCACCTCCTAGCCTGGTACTCAGCCGTCTTCACCGAGGCGTGCATATCTATCCATCTATACACAGCACACCTATATGTGCGGGAGGGACAGGTACAGACTAGACGGGGGAGCCTTCCGCCGGCACAGCTGCTGTTTTCCAGCGGGAACGGAGGCGGCCGGGTGCTTGCTCGGGGTCGGGACACCCGGCTTTGGTGGAGTGTGGGGGGGCTGTCCTGGTTTGCCCTCCTCCAGGCCCGCCGTCGAGGGGGGGAGGCGAGGGTGCCCGTGCCGGGCCCGCCGCGCCATCCCCGCTCTGTCCCCCGTTGTTGCAGGCAGCGCCAAGGGGAGCGGAGCGGCCGCGGTGGCCAGCGCGGAGCGGACGCCCTTCCTCTCGCCATCCCAACAGGACTTTAAGGAGGAGAAGGAGAAGCCCTTGGGACCCTCCTCGCCCTCCTGCGGGGACCGGCAGCGCGACGGCGGGGACCGGCAGGCCGGCGCCGCCAAGAAGAAGACGCGCACGGTGTTCAGCCGCAGCCAGGTCTACCAGCTGGAGTCCACCTTCGACATGAAGCGCTACCTGAGCAGCTCGGAGCGGGCCTGCCTGGCCTCCAGCCTGCAGCTCACCGAGACCCAGGTGAAGACCTGGTTCCAGAACCGCCGCAACAAGTGGAAACGGCAGCTCTCGGCCGAGCTGGAGGCGGCCAACATGGCCCACGCCTCGGCGCAGACTCTGGTGGGCATGCCGCTGGTGTTCAGAGACAATTCCCTCCTCCGGGTGCCGGTGCCGCGGTCCATCGCCTTCCCGGCCCCTCTCTACTACCCCGGCAGCAACCTCTCGGCCTTACCGCTCTACAACCTCTACAACAAGATCGACTACTGAGCCGCCTCCTCCTCCTCGGCCGCGGCCGCCCCGTCGGGCCGCGCCGCGCCGCGCCGCACCGCGCCGCCCCGGGGCCCCGCGGCCGCGCACAGCCGGGCCGCTCCGCGGGCAGCGGAGGGAGAGGAGCGCAGTCGAGCAAAGGGACGAGCCGGCAGAAAACGCGGGGCACCGCAGGCCCTTGGCCCTGCCATCGCACCGCCCCCTCTCATCCTCTTATCCTGCCACTTGAAAGCAAATTAATTAAAAAGCGTTATTTCAGATCTGTAAATATTTTTAAAGAAAAAAAAATAATAAAACGTTTTAAGCCTCGTTTGTAAATTTGCCAGCTCGATCGCGTGTTTCCGCCGCGGTGCGGCCGGCCGGGCTGGGCACGGCGGCCGCCGCCGGGGGAAGCACCCGGCCGGGCCGGGCCGGGCCGACGGGCCCCGGAGCAGAGCGGTTTATCGCTCCTGCCCCTTGCCCTAACGCCTCGCCTTGCCGTCGGTTGCAGCCTTTCCCCCCTTGCTAAGCGGGATCTGCAAAGGGGGCAATCTTCGCGGTACCTGCACCGCGGGCTTTTGCTGCGTGTGCAGAGCAAAAGCGGCGTCCACCCGCGTTCAAAACCCCCGCGTCGCCCTCCTCCAGGCTGAGGCGCCTGATGCCGAGGGCTTTTCTTTCTGCTACCGTGTTTCCTGCCGGGAAACCCTAGGCGGGCCCTGTCCGTACAGATATCCCTTGAGGAGCTGGGGGCAGCCCGGCTCGGAGGGGGCGGCAGCTTTATCAGCGCTCAGCCCGCAGAAGTGGTTCCGGAAGCCGGCGGGGGAGGGGGGGGGTTACGGTTTGCAGAGTATTTTGTTAAATGCCACGATCACATGCAAGAGGGCTTGCCAGCTCCTTTTAATAGAAATATGACACTCCGCGCTGTGATTGATTTTAACGTTCACCGGCTCCTCTGCCTAGTACTAAAACACCCACGGCTTCCTCTCGACAGAGGATGAAGTGAATCGTTTAAGCAAAAAGTAAATACTTCATCAAGTGTTACTTAAATTGCAGGCGCCGTTGCATGTTTCATCACGGCCACCTGTTCCGTGGTTAACGCCGGATCTTAATGCAGGAGGATATTTAAAGTAGCGATAACTGTATGCAATTCAGATGAGGCTACGGTCACGATATAACAAAAAAAAAAGAAAGAAAGAAAGAAAGAAAGAAAGAAAAGATCCGAAAAAATAAATAAGGTGAGGTGATTATAAATATGTGGAAGGAAGGATTTTTAGCGTTTCCTTCCGTACAAGAACGGTGTTTAAATTCAAAACAAACTACGCTCAGTTCCAGCTGGATTCTAAAGCCTGTGGGTGCCTCTAGCTGCAGCGACTGCAACGAGGGTGTTTTGGTGAATATGTCTTTCGGAAATTAAATTCTTAGCTGTCCGAGCAAAGATGACTCCCACACGTTGTCTTTGCAACTTTTTTTGTTTTAACGCCAGGGATGGGACAAACGCTGGCACGCATGCCCACACAGTCGTTTTGTATCCTGCGTTTCGGATGATGTTTTGTTAATTTGTTTATTATTTTTTGGCCGGCTCCGACGCGGCTTTTGCCCGTCGCTATCACAAAACGTCTAAAACCCGACCTTTCGTGGAAACGCTCTGCCCGCCCGCGCTGACACCCGCCCCGGGCAGCGGCGCCGGCCGCCCCGCTCTCAACCGCGGCCAAGCCCCGGCGGAGGCGGAGGCCGCGTCCCCGCTGCCGCCCCCCGGGCCTCTCCATTAACAGCGCTTAATAGTGAGGAACCACGGGAAGGATATAAGCGGGGCGCGGACTACCAGTCCCGGCATGCCCCGCTTCGCCGGGACCGCCCCTTCCGCCGCCACCGCCCCTGCCGTGGCATGCTGGGACTTGTAGTCCTTACCGGCAGGAGCGGGGCAGGCGGGAGGTTGCCGGCGCTTGGCACGCCGGGAGTTGTAGTCGCGAGGGGCACGCCGGGACGCGCCGCGTCGCCCTTTCGAAGCGGCCAATGGGGAGGTGGGGAGGGGCTGACGGGAACGCGCGCGCGAGGGTGGTGGCGGTTGTTGCTAGGCCGGAGGCGCTAAAACCGGGCGGCGAGGTAAGGCCGGCGCGGTGTAACGGGCGGGCCGAGGCCGACCGGACCGGACCGGACCGGACCGGACCGGACCCCGCGGGCGCCCCGGCCGCTGCCTCTGGACCCCGGGGCCCGCCCGCCCGGAGCCGCGGCCTCCCTCGGGCTTCTCACGCTCTCGCCTCCTCCGCAGCTCCCCGCACCCCGCGTTGCCGCTCCGGGCCCGCACTGCTGTTCCTGCCGCCGCCGCCGTCTCGCCGCTGCCGTGACCCGCCGCTGCCGCAGGAGGAAGGCCTTATCTCGGCGCTGTGCCCAGCAGCGAGGGGAAGTCGTGCAGTATGAAGACGGTACTTGCAGCGCCCTCGGCTCGGAGGAAGCTGCCCTCGCGCTGGCGTGGCGTCGCTTTCCGCAAAGGGCTCGGCTTCCTTCACGGAAGTGTTACCGCCTGGTTAAGCGTTTGGGGGTATTGTGTTGAGAAGAGCCGTAGAACCACCGTGGTTCCCCCTTTCTTCGGCTAAAGGGGTTTTCAGGCCGAATAAGATGCGCGTTGTACTTAAAAACCAGCGTCGCGGTTTCATCCGTGTGTTTAGAGCAGCATCGTGGTTTCATTAGTGTGCTTCTTCGCTATGTCTGCTTTATGAAATATCTCGTGTGGTGCTATGAAATTGTATCAGCACTTTGTTATTTTAGATGGGCATGGCAATTACTGCTGTTATTTGGCTTCTCTGTCCTGAAGAAGCTGCTTTTTGGAAAACATGAGGTGCTTGTGGTGTGAAATTACTTAAAACAACAAACAAACCCCTGCTAATACATAGGCTAAATATGTGCTCCGGCACTGGTACAATTTTCCAGGATTAAAAAGCACTGGGGGGGAGGATCCTTTTGGGTCTCTGATGTAAGTTTACTTCCTGGGCCACTGCTTGTTTTTTCCTTTCGGGATGGTTAGTAACTGTTGCACCAGGCGTCTCAAATCTCATGCTTGCTGTTTAAGTTGTCTGTCACAAGTAGACAAGATAATTAGTGTGTCCAGTCTACTTGTTCTGCCTGTTTTTAATTCCTCTACTTTTTGTCATTTATATTCATCTGAAGTAGTATGAAGTACTCACTTAGGTAGATTTCACCATTTAAAGTGTGATAAAGGTGCTGGTGAATACTTTAACAGTATTCATATGATAGTGAATGTGGCAGATTCTCAAGTATGTCTGTCTTTTTGGTCAAGAAGTCTCAAAACTCAGCTGAAAAAAGGGGTTAAGAAGGTAGCTTTTATTCCTTAACCGTAGGAGGTTATTTTTTAATGTAATGTTTAAATAGTAGAAGGTGTTTAAATACTTTTTTTTTTTTGAAGGATGCCTTATAGAACGTTTCCCAAAGTTCTTAGGAAGTTTTTCTCATGTAAAAATGTGTACTACTTATGTTTTATTCAACCTGATTGTTCACTTACTGACAAATGTTGAAATAGAAAACTGTATGCTGAATTCGATCCTTGTCTCTTGATTTGTTGGCAGAGGTCTAATCTAACCTCTGCCATTGTCCATAGAATTTCAGGAGTGATAATGTTCAAGAAAATCTGGGCTAATTTACTTCTTGGCCCTTTTCCCAAAATGGAAACGTGCTTTTAAGGCCGTGGAAAGCGTTTTAAGTGTTTTAGAGATTTTGTTGGTGTATGTAATGAACAGTTTCATCGTTTAGAGCATTTGCAAGATCCGCGCTGTCTTTCTAGATGGTACTTGCCACTCATAGCCTCAGCTCTCCTCCTTTGAATTTTTGTACCTACAACTAGTTCCGTTATGTATGACTGCTGCAGTTATCTTTAGAGTCATTAATCTGTTATTTAATTGTTGATTTCCCCCGTCCTGCACTCTGTATTTATGCTTTTGATCTATATTTCAGAACCCCACAAAGCCTAATCTTGCTTTCTTATCTGACAGTGTTTTGACTCTAAGAAAAAATATTTAAAGCTGTTTTGCTGGTACTACTTTGTAGCACTTATGGTAGCTGAAGCTACCATAAAAGCTTCGGAGGATCAGAAGTTATTTAAAAGAGGATCTAATTGCAATTCTTGAAAGTTTATGAAAGTCCTACCAAATCAGGAACGCTTCCTGTAGGATATTTCAAATCAGGCTCCTTTCTGCCTGTATTTTCTTAAAGTAACTTTTTAATGCTCACGGTAATTTATGAGCATCTACTTTAAAATGTATTTATGCTACATATAGAATATAGCATGTGGGGGAAAGAATACATTTTTAAGTAACAATATTACATGTCCAAGCTTAAATACAGTAATTATTGTCAGAATTCTGTACTATTTAGTTATATTATATTTAAACTTTAAAGCTCACTGTGTCAGGAGGAATTCTTTAAGGATACAGTGGTTAGTACCTTCGATTTTAAACAGTTTGTCAGAAATCTGGGTGTTCTCCACCTTCTATGTGTGAAAGCTAGCAAACTTCTCAAGTTTCCTTTAAATTACCTCTAAGATGTATCAATGATTTGACTATCTTGCTGAGCTAACGTTCTTGCTATCACTCCAAATATGCCTATGCTATATCATCTTTTCTTCAGATGACTGGGTCGAACGAGTTCAAACTAAACCAAACTCCAGATGATGGTATTTCATCAGTAAAGTTTAGTCCAAATACGTCTCAGTTTCTGCTTGTTTCATCCTGGGACACAACTGTCCGGCTCTATGATGTGCCTGCCAACTCCATGAGACTCAAATATCAACATTCAGGAGCTGTCCTTGACTGTGCTTTTTATGTAAGTGCGTTCTGCCTTTGTTAGATTTATAATGCCTAAGGTAAATGAGAGATTGTTTATTCAGTCAAATTAAATGGATAGTTCGTATCTAGATTAAAAAAAAAATAATTCTGTACTTCAGCCAATTACGATTCTGTTTTTTAATGAACCTTTTTCTAGTCCAGAGTCTTTATTTCCTGTGAAGGATGCAGACACGAACATAACTTACTTCTGTGTGTGTTTCTTTTTTCTTTTTCTTTCATTTATGGAAGTACAACAGCCAAAAGCCTGCCAGCAGTGTGACATAACTGCCTACTGCATGTATATTTTAACCTGTGGTAGGCTCAATAATTTGAGTTTGTTGACATGGCTTCTGCAATGGTATGGTAAACTGTTTGCATGTTCCTTACAGAGGATTGCATTGGTAGTGTATTCCCACAGATCTTTTACAGTAAACTTGCCTATAGTAGATTACTTTTTTTTTTTTTTTAAACCTTCTCGTACTGGCTAGTTTAGGAAACAGTGGCTCATTGTTCCAAAAGAACCATTTGCCAAATGCTTGCTTTCTGTATTTTTAATATGCTGGATTTGAAGTATCCTTAGTTTATTGGTAATACTTGTTGTTTTGGTTTTATATAATATATAAAATAGAAAGTTTCAAGCAGGTTTTATTTTTTTTTTTGGCATATCTTCCTGTGACTTGATCTTGTTGCCTTATTGTAAGGATCAATTTAAAATTTTGATCCTAAGTGTGTGGGTCTTTTTTTTTTTTTAAACTAGCTGTTTTGGCATATAGTTGGTTTTGTACTGCAAATCACACTGGTCCTCATATGGTTTCTGGCTTCTAAGTTAGTTTTAAAAGGAAAACACTTCAGTTGGAACTGACTGAGGTTGATGGCCATTTAAAAACAAACATTATGTGTTTTGCTGTTACCAAAATGAAAATGGCTTGATATAGCCTCTAACTTCTTTTTTTTTTTTAGCTTTTTTTTTTTTTAGTTTTAAATTATATAGGTCAGTGCTTCGACACTTTTAAAGCTTCTGTCATCTGCCTTGTTCATCTGCCCAGTTAAGATCTGGGCCAGGCTTAACCCTTATATCTTAATTTCCCTCTGCCCTAAATTATTGAGAGAAAGAAGTCATCCTTTGTTATATGTCCAGGAGATTAAATGTATGTCAGCCAGGGATACTGAATGCATGTTGTTTTATAGGATCCAACCCATGCCTGGAGTGGAGGATTAGATCAGCAATTGAAAATGCACGATCTTAACACGGACCAAGGTAAGCAGGCTGATTTCTGTAAGTAGGCTCTTTGAAATACTTGGACTAAAGATTTATATACTTACATGAAAGCAAAACAGTAAAATGTGTTTCTAGTTCTCCAGATGGGGGATATTTCCTTTTAGCAGTAGTTCAGGTTTTGAATGATAAAACTGTTAATATATGTTGGTTAGTGGTACAAGTATTTCACTTGATCAGTCAGAAACATTGTGAGAAAAGTCACGTTTGCTTTTGTGCATTGCATGATGGTAGTTTGAAAATCAGTGTCATTCTAGCCCTGGAAAATGTCTAGCAGGATGAAGAGGGATCCAGATACACCTCTAGCCTCAGTAAAGGTGTATATGGTTCTCCAAGCTTTTTATTGCTAGGAAGATGAAGTGCAGTGGTGTTAATTTATGCACTGTGTGATTCTTCTGCTCATCCTCTGCCCTCCCAGCGTAAAAATTCTGGTTCACGTAGGACACAATCTTAACAAGAAGTAAGGTGGTCATTTGCTTTTGTGCATATGAAGCTTATAATTACATGGCTTATGACATACAGTAGCATGCTGTTTTTTCCATAGAATACCTACTGCATTCATAGCTTCTAACTGGTGCTCACTCACTTCTCTTTTGAAATTGAAAAAAGTTATTCTTTGGCTTTTATGTGAAACCAATCTTTATGCTTTGGAAACATCATTTATGTTGACAACACATCTATGGGGTGTCCTTGTTTGTAGAAATGGGTGCTGAAATACATAAAGAGTTAAATCTGAAAATATTTAAAAAACAAAACTTCATACAGCAAAGGTAAGATGCTTAGCATGTCTATTTTCAGAAGATCTTGCATTAGAGCTGTACCCAAACATGAAATACCGTGTGTTTATTGATTTTTAGGTTGTCATTATTAGTGCTCAACGCTGCTCTGCAGCCCTCTTTCATCACCAAAGTAGAACTGTCTAGGGCAATGAACAAGGCAGGATTCCTTTTGGTGCAATTAAAGGCTCTGCTACAATACCTTTATTAAAAGGGCCTCATCTGATCTTGTCAGACTTCTAGGAGTTTTATGCAGAGATGAATATTCACTATTTATTTTGCATGCGTATTTCCTTTTTATTTAAAGATGCAAGAGGAAAATTGAAGGGAAGGAAACCATTATATGCCTGTCACACTGATGTTTTAGGTTTCTCAGCATGGTTGGATCTTAAACAAAAAAACCCCACCCCAAACATATGTACCTTTATCTAGCAAAACTACTGGCCCTAATAGGTATCACATAGTGCTATGAAAAGATTTGTCCACTTTCCAAAAAGTTTGGTGAATACTTGTTGTAGGACTTGAGTTGTATTTCTGGTGACAGGCCTGCTCTTCCCTGTCATATAGGGAGAATTAGCTGAGCCCTACTAAGTCTCTCAGCATGTTATTTTCGAAGGTTTATATTTCAACCGTATTTGTAATGGTCTCTTACAGGTATGGCAAAGTGTACATCCTTAGCATAAAAGCTTTTGCATTTTTAAATTTTATAGCCTTCTACTAGCTTTTTCTATAAGAAAGCACTGCTAGAATTAAACATAGACTCCTAGTACCTCATTGCTGCAGATTATGGAGCTAACTTTGGGGAGGGGAGGAGAGGTAGAAGAAAGATGGTACCAGCCTGAGGCATGTGTGGAGTGCCAAAATCACCCAGTGGCCAGAGCTTGACAAAATTGTGTGCAATCATAGCAAAGTAATGTATTAAAGGTCAAATAACTTTACTATAGATGAGTTACTAGAAGTGCTTATATTAACTGTAATTCCTTTCTTTTGTCCTACTGATAATGCATGCAAGCTTAAGTCTCATTCAGCTTCCTGTATTAAGTGTCTGCATCACAGGTAGTGATATCAAGTGGATACTTTACACTTTGCACCTCTGTAGATCTCTGTGGCAGCCTAAATTGTTCATACCCTTTGATAATCTCAGGAGACAAATCTAAATTTTAACATGTCTGATCTTTGAAAATTATACTTTTGAAGACTGAAAAATCTTTAGAGGCAATCCTAGCATATTAATGCATCCATGGGAATGTCAGAAGATGGTGTGTTATTGTGGTAATGTGTGCTTTTTTTTAGTTCTTTGTACAACACATTTTAAATGTTTCTGGAGCCAATAAAGTTACAATAGACTATATTTTCTCATCTAGAAAACCTTGTTGGTGCTCATGATGCTCCTATCAGATGTGTTGAGTATTGCCCGGAAGTGAATGTAATGGTGACTGGAAGCTGGGATCAAACAGTTAAACTGTGGGATCCCAGAACTCCTTGTAATGCAGGAACTTTCTCTCAACCTGAAAAGGTATGTGCTAGATGCTGTATCCCAGGTAATATGTTAAGCAGTACATCCAGTGACTGGTTAAATAATCAGTGTGTACAGCATGCTGTCTTAAACTATGCAACTTAAATACCAAAAGTTACTTCTAACGCTTTTAAGCTGTGAGAATGAATGTTGCAAACTGAAATGTTGAAAATATTCAGTTACTGTAGCAGGATTTTGGATTAAGGTTTTGAGTTTTCATCACTAAGAGAGCATAACTTAATTTTTAGCGCTTGTGGTCTACCAAATCCCTGTATTTTAAAACACTATTGGGTAAGGAAAACATAGCAAATATAGCATTTAAAATTGAGACAGTTATTGATTTCACTGACTTCCTGAAGCTAGGGATAGTGCACGTTGCAATTAAATACTAAGACTTGCAGAAATCAGATTCTGACAATCATAAGGTCTGACTATTTAGAAATATGCACAGAGTTATAGTAGGAGGCCACTTACTCTTCCTAGAATAGTATTTGTTTTTTTGTTTGTATTAAGATTGGACAGAATTACTTGTCTTGCAAGTTACCTGTGGCTGTACTAATGCCTAGTAAATTCAGGCATTCTAATACTCTAATTCTCCTAATGCTCTATGTTAATGACAGACCAAGAAGAAAAAGGCGAAACATACTATCTTAAGTTTTTCTAGTGGTGATGTGGTGTGCTTACAGTGGTATCACTAATAGAATTACAAGAGAATTTCTTTTTCTATCATAGACTCCTAAACAAGGAGTGGATTGCTAGATAATTTTACACATGAATTTTTTTTGCCTGTGCCTTTTTTTTAGATTTCATTTAGTTCTGTTAAAATGTATTGTCAAGTCATAGTTATGAGCCATCGTTATGTTCCGTATTGCATCTAAGTAGCATTACTTTTGTCACAACATAGCTGAATCTACTTCTGGCAAGACCTTTGTTCAGAATAAAGTAATTGCATTATTTCTAGTTTTGATTTATAGTTGTGTGTAGCATGTAAAGAACTGTGATAAACTGCTGACAGAATATCATATACTGGACAGCCACAGTGAATCAAGCTGCTTATTGGTTCAGCAGGGTTCATTATGTCATTTTTTTTAATACTGCTTTTGATAAATGCATACACCTACTCAACTGCATGACAATGGTTTCATCTGATTTATGATTGTGTGTATAGAAAGAGTACTTACTATACAGGTGTGACATCAGTTTGTAAAGAAGGTTCAAGATATTTAATGTTCTTTATGCCTTAATTTTTTTACACATGTATAGAAACAATGTCTGTTAATATTTTTGGATCAATTTTTACATCAACTGGAAAGGGAAAAAAATGGTTCTGTGAAAGTGTATAACTACTTTTGCTCAGTTTTCTTGGCCTTTTAGTATCTAAATGGGGTTTGGCAATTGAAATCATCAGAAATTTTAGGTGACTTATGTGAAGGTTCATGTTTCAGTCTTAAGAGAAACCTCAATATTCACATATTTTCTTTAAAGAAAGAATGTATGCCTAGTGAATGTGTATTAGTTAAAGGAAGCTACATATGTTTATCTACATAAATATATACACGCACACATTAATAGCTTAATGTTTACATTTAAAAACTAATTTTTTGAAAACAGTTTCTCCAGAAACGTTTATAGTAAATCCGCAGAAAAGTTATTTTGTTTAATATCTCAGTGCAGTCTTACCAGAAACAAGTAGCTTTATTGGGCTTTATCAGAGAATTGGAAAGTGAAATCAGTTGCTTCTGTTAAATTGTACAAGCACATGCCAATAGTAAATTGAATCCTTCTGGCAGAATATCACATCTCCTACCCCTTTCATTCTAGTTCTGAGGTATTTACGATATCTGCTGCTTGAATATCAGTTGCATTAGATTGCTTTTGTAAAAGCTTGTTTTTGTTATAGCTTGTTACTCATGTTAACAGCCCAACGACAGCACAAGTATTGGGTAGCTGGATTCCATCTTGTTTGTGTATCAACAACTTGAAATTCAATTAATAGTATTGAGTTTTTGACCCAACTTGATTTATTTTAACATATTCTCAGGTTAACTGCATATCAAATAGTAGATAGAAATGGAACGACTTATATGCTGATTACTTTCATGAGAAATTTGAGAGAGAAAAGTTAGAAACTCTCAGACAATTTTGAGTTGATGTTTCAACCCACAATTTTTTAATGGGTGTCAAGCATATCGCTTCAGTCAACTTCAGCCAGTTTTATTGAAGCATGCCTTGAATTGGATTTTAATGTTTTCTTGGCAATTTATTTCCCTTTATTAGCATGATAACATCAGCTTGAAGTAATAAGGTGTTCTGTTGAGAGAAAAAGTGTTACTGGACAGAAAAAAGTGATGTAGTACTGTAGGACTAAAGTGCATGGTCATGACTTGATGGTGCTGGTTGCAAGCTGTGCACATCAAGTAAAGATGAATTCTAATTTCCATAGCCTTTTTTCCTTTATTACTTTGTATATTTCTTGGCTTGAAATCTCCTATCTATTTAATGCTTAAGATAATTTGAGGAAAGCTTGAATAACATTGATTTTGCTTTTAAATTTTACTACTGTACACATATGGAATTTGGAATGGGATAATACCAGCAAAAGGCAAAAATCTCATGTACGGTATGTTATTTAGATATCACTGTGATCTAGAGACTAATAAAAACATTGAACAAATTTGCTTGAGAATTAAAATTTCACAAGTGCATTTTCATATTTAAATCTCTTTAATTGTAAGTCAGTTATATATAGGATGATACTGCATTAGGCTTCATTTTAAGGTATGTATTAGGGTGCAGAGTTAAGGGTGAGCTTCTGAAATGCTAAGTTGGTGTTTGGTCAGTAACCAACTACACACTACTGCAGTTTATCCCAAGTTTCAGTTACAAATTAAAGTGAAAAAGAAACAAATCTGTAGCTATGGATTGAATTGTATTTTTTTATATATTGCTGATCCTTTATGTACAATGAGCCATGGATATCCAGGCTAATAGGTGTATAATGTTGTAACCTTTTTCTGAAAGGTGTACACGCTGTCTGTGTCTGGAGATAGACTAATTGTGGGGACTGCAGGTCGGAGAGTGCTGGTGTGGGATTTGCGGAACATGGGTTATGTTCAGCAGCGAAGAGAATCGAGCCTGAAGTATCAGACCCGTTGTATCAGAGCGTTTCCAAATAAACAGGTATGGGAGACATGGCAGTAATTCTACTTCTGTAGAATATTCTTTAGGAAAGATGGTGGCCTATTTTCTTAAGCTTTCTGTCTTTTTCCCTCATTAAAAAAATTTGATCTTTATGATGTCATAATTGAACTCTTTTAAAGGAAAAAAAAAAGCTGATTCTCTTGCTTCCAAATTCTCTCATTTGAAAAACAGTGTAGCTTAGGAATGTTTGCCACCCCTACTCACCAGCATCTTTTTCTCACTTATTTTTTCTCAGATTCTTTTTTTTCTCCTTGATAACATTGTTTTAAACTGGTTATTTAATACATCACAATACTGGTGCGTAACCTTTGGAAAAACTACACAAAAGTTGCAGTAGAAGAGGGAAAGACAGACTAGGAGTTGCTCTGTAGCTTTTATGCATAGTAGCCCTACATTCTTCAACAGGGACAGGATAAAAATTATGTGGATGTGGCTTATTTTCCTTCCTTCTTTTATTTTCTTTCTTCAAACCTGACTGTCATGCACTCAAGACTGGATGACCCATAATTTAGATGGAACTGTACAATTTGGGTGATCATACACTATGGTAACTTACTGCAGATACAGTTATTCCATGTATTTCTAGCTCTTTTTGAAGTAAAGCAAGATCAGCTTACTCTGACATAAGCAAGAACTACTGTGGAAGAGTTTCCAGTGTAAGCAGTGAAATTACAGGCACTGGGAGACCTAGTTATTTGTTCTGGAACTGACATGAATGTGTTTTTATTTTTCAGTTCTAGCTGTAGTATAGTAAATGATCTCCCAGATAGTAGTAGTCTCCTACTATCTCCTAGTAGTCTCCTATCTCCCAGGTAGTCTGGATTTTGAAGAACCTTGCTACAGGTGAATACTATACTCCTATTTCCAAAAAGGTCTCTTACAGGTTAAATTCAGAGGTTCTAATACAATAATTTTAAGTTGCTCTCAGTCGGGGCTGTAATTGCCTGGGTAAGTGGGCACCCCTTTATAATCAAGTTTCACTGAAAATACTATTTCAGCCTTGAGTGTTTAGTTGCTAGTATAGTACTCTGAACTAACTGTAATGAAACAGAGTTGTGAAACTAAACAGTCCTATGAGTATCCATAATATTTGAGAAATTTAGGCCTTATGGAATAGGCAGGCAAATACAAGGAGCTTTTAACTCATATGTGCACACACACACATATATACATGTACGTATGTATTTTTTTTCCAAATCAACTTACGTTTGGACCTGCAGGGGTAATTGGAAGTCTCACTGTAAGCTTTAACTCGTGGTGCTGTGAGAATTTCTCAGAAAGCTTTTCCTACATTAGTTTTTCATTAGAAGAAGAGTTTACTGATGATGCCGTGGCTCTGTGGTAACAAATAATCTCCATTTGTACACAATTTAAGATTGTGTACATTTTATTTGAATTTAGAAGGGTGTAAGATTAGTTATGTGGCAATCTTTCTCCTATTCTAAACTCTTAAAGTGCATATCTTCCCTTTTTTTGTAGGGTTATGTTTTAAGTTCTATTGAAGGTCGTGTTGCAGTGGAATATTTGGATCCAAGTCCAGAAATACAGAAGAAGAAATATGCCTTCAAATGTCACCGTTTGAAGGAGAATAACATTGAGCAGATTTATCCAGTTAATGCCATTTCTTTCCATAATGTCCACAACACATTTGCTACAGGTAGAGTAGATACTCGGTTTTTATAACTTACTGGTATCAAAGTGTTTTGAGTACATCAGCTGCTTTTTCATTTAAGTTTCCGTTTTAACAGGTCAGCCTTTACTTGAAATGCTTTTACTTCATAGGTCTTCAAATCATACTTCTTGCTTTGAGCAGGGTTTTGAATTATTTTATGTAGTGAGTTTTTTTTGAACAGATTTTTAGGAAGTACTCATTGTGCTCTCTACTGTGTTATGCAACTCTACAACTTTGTGCTTTGATCGACAAAGTAATTCCAGGTAGTTTTCTCTTACTCTTTTCTTTGCTGTAAGTATTCAATCCTACAGTTATTGCAAAAATAATTTATGAACAGGTTTTGTTAATTCATTTTTCAGGAGGTTCTGATGGATTTGTAAATATTTGGGATCCCTTTAATAAAAAGCGACTGTGTCAGTTCCATCGGTATCCCACAAGCATAGCATCTCTTGCCTTCAGCAATGATGGAACCACCCTTGCAATAGCTTCTTCATACATGTATGAAATGGATGACATTGAGCATCCTGAAGATGGTATCTATATTCGCCAAGTGACAGATGCAGAAACAAAACCTAAGTGAGTATGCTTCACCTGTATTTGAGTCTTTCTGAGCATTCATCCCAAGATTTATTAATTTTCTTAAATTCATGAATAGTATTATTGATGCCAGTAGATAGTGCAGCTTGACAGTAGGGTTGGATTTGATTTTTATCTTGTTTGCCCAAGCTTTCAATATCCGTAGGTTGATAGACGTCTGATGGATAAAATTGTGCCTAGTTGTTTAGTAGAAGAAGAATGTTAAACTGCTATCCCTTTTGAATAGATGCTATTATATGAAGCTGTGGAGTTATTGCTAGCTCACTGCTTGAAAAATTAAGTGAAGAATTCAAAAATAATTTGAGTAGAAGTTACTGTATTTGGGTATTTAAAGATTGGATTAATGAAATCTTACAGCTAGGTGTGTAGTCAGTGTTAGGTCGGAGTGAATTGGGATACTGTTCTAGGAAGGTTTTGTAAAATCGAGTAAAGGGCTTTCTCGGTCCTTGTATTTTGGAGTTTGCGACACACTTTTCTGTCGTTGTTGCTGTCAAAATGGGGCTAACTGATTATTGGAGGTAAAAGTTTTCTGTTAAGCTCTTTGGCCTGAGTGTTGCTTAGAAAAACTAACATTGTAGAGTTGCATTGCTCTTCACTTTGCTAGCATGGGGTTAGTTTAGAATTTCAAACTGTTGTGCTAATTTCTTCTTTTAGTACTCAGACTGTCTGTTAAAGACATTGTCTCCATTGTTTATTACTTCAGTGGATACGTGAGTAGCTGTATATGAGAGTTCTAGAGTCTTAAAACCTCAAGACTTTTTTTTCCCCCCAAAGTGATTTTATATATTGCTTCAGAGCAGACATTTCCCCACTGTGGAGATGCAAGAAGAAAGTAACAAAAGAATAAACATGGCATCTCTCACTTGGAGATGTTTATTTTTAAAAAAGTTTTGATGGGGAAAAATAAATATAACTGTTTCAGTTCTTAGTCCTGTGGCTTTCCTCATTTTAAAAAAAGAGATTTTTTCTCAGTTATTTGTAAAATCAGGTTCTGCTTCCTCTATACAGTTAGGAGGTATTAAAGGTGATACAAGATCAACAACAAGTATTCCTCTAATATTAAGAGCTGTTTTCAGTTACTTTTGTTCTTTGCTAGTTATGGTTGCTAATTCTGTAGATGCTTCGTTCTGCCGTATGAGGAGGTTAATCTACAATTAAACAATATTTCCTCTTGGCCCTCCATTATTTTCTGAAACAGATGGTTCATCATTTCCTGGGCTGTTAAACACAGCAAGGTTAAGGTTAGACTCTTGGGAATCAGCTAGTTTTGAATCTTATTAGGCTGTAGAAGAAAAACTAATAAGAATACTCCTTAATATCATTTTGTGACTGTAAACAATTATTTATTAGCAAACAATTGATCCCAGAAGGGCAAATTGTTTGAGTCAGTAATGAGCTGAGAAAAGACAGAGCATATCTGTGTATTTGGAAAATAATTGTAACGTAATTGCAATGCATTTAGACAGGCATCTTTTTGGACCTGTTTCTATCTTTAAATGAATTTCTGAAAACATTAACAAGGTTTACATGCTTTTCTGACATTTATAAGTTGCTTGTGCCAACCTTAGGGCACTAGTCTCTAGTGACTAAGAATGATATATATTTTAATGTTACAGTAGTGAGTCATCTCTGCTTTATTCTAAAAATAGGTTACTTGGGACAGAAGACTAATAGTTTGTTTCATAGTGATCTCTGCATATTAATTTGAGTCACCTTGCACTTCTGCATGATGCATTCTTAAAGGCATCAAGATGGTGCCATGTTAAATAAAGAATAATTGGCAAGCTCAGGCTTTTAGGCACTGAGTTATGTACCATGTCTTGATACAAGTGAAAGCTATCTTTCTGCACGTTCTTGCATTTATGGAAGGTCAAATATTTTACCTGCTTGTGAATATCATAAACTGCGTTTCAGCAAGTAATTTTTATTTATTTCAGATCTACTTAGACTTCTGGTGATATCTCTTCTCTACAAAAGAGTTGCCCACCTGCTCCCAACAAGACGAAACTAAAACAACAAAAGTGGGAAGAACAGTCTTTGTATTGCTGTTATTTTTAACTAAGAAATATTTGTTTGCATGTTGTATGTTATAATCTGTCATTACTTTTCTGCTTAGAACAGTAGTGAATCAGTGTTTTCTTTAACTGCTGTCTGTAGGTAAACTAGTTCCTTCTTGTAGGCAACTTTGCTTATACAGCTTCATAACAACTTATGACACTTTGTAGTATCCTAATTATGAAAACTTACAGCGTTCTCAGAATTGTTCAATAAATACACATCCTAGGTTTTTGAAAACAAATTTTGTATAACAACCTCTACTTTTTGTGAAACAAATATTAGACCTTTGTGTTGCAAGAATTCTTGAGTTCTAGATACTTCATTATGGGAAATCTCTTAACCTGTCTTCTGTGTGAGGTAAAACGGGAATACTTTCCTCACCTGCGGATGCTGACTATTCAGGTAACGATTTCATGGTGTTGTGAAAATCTACAGTTGCATTAGGAGTGCTAGGTTATCTTGATGACTTGACAGCTACTGAAAAAACACACATACCGTTTCGGGAGGAAAGTGAGAACTCCTTAGCATATAGTACTCTTAGATTAGTCATCTACTACCACTGTATATTTGTATAGAAGTCCAAGATTAATCATGTATGTGAAGAATTGAGGGTGGAGGGAAGCAAATGGAGGGCTTGGGCTACAGCAGGCCGGTCTGTTTGGCGTCTGCAAGTTTGACCTGAAAGTGCAAAGTTTATGTGGTATCACAAATAAAAAGGTAGAGAAGAACAGCGATAAAGAGTGCAAATACTGTTCTGGCCACAAAAGCAATGCAGTATGCTCTTTCTCCATATGTTTTGTTTACCTTATTGCCGCTTGGTCAGAAGTACAATCTGTAATTGGAATTTTATATCAACCACTTGGGGATTTGGAATGTGGGAGGGAGACATGGTTGAACTTAGACAACTTAATTTCTGTTAAGAAAGTAGTATTAGGAAAACATTTCAGCTACTCTGTGTATGTGCCTCTTCAAAACAAGAAGAGAAGATAGGTCTGATCAAGAGAATAAACCTGCAAATCCATCTTCAACTAAAAAGAGTGTTTTCTGTGTTGAATATTCCAGTCTGGCACGTGGAAATCAAAATAAATGCTTTCTGATTAGTAGCACCAATAAAAGCTCCCTCCTCCAACTCTTGTTTGCAGGGCAGACTTTCACATTGTCCTTCTAAAGGAATTTGTCTTTAACTTCCTTAGGCAGTTTATATCAGATGTTTGAAAAGTACTTCAGGAACTTTCTAGTGAACGGTGAGGAGGGACAAAAGGAAACATGACTATTTCTGGGTCTTATCCAAGGTAATTGTTGTGTGGATATCTTGGAAACGGATGATGATTGGATTCATACCTTACTTCAGCCTATTCCATTCTGAAATAACAGTGACCATATAACCCCTGGGGGTACTTTACCTTTAAGAAAACAAACTTGTTCACAGCAGAGATAGTAAGGGATTGTTCGAAGATGGTGATGGAGAGGAAGCTGGGCTCTGCAGTGTTGAGATATTAAATGAGCTGTGTTGAATATTTTGCCATAAGTTAGATCTGTATTACTTGATATTCTTAAAATTGTCTGATTTCAATAGCTTTAAAAGAATGAAAGATCCTACTGAAAATGAATACTGTAGTCACAAGTGGCCCCTAGTCTCTATTCTGATAGGCATACACTTCCCCATTTTCTTCAAATTTTAATAGGCTATTTTGCACTTTTGGTAGAAGACTACATTGCTGAAGATGTTGGACAAAGGTTGTATTTTTGATGTCAGCTTAGGAAGTTGGAATTTTTTTTTTCTTGTGGAGGAATGAGATTATACTTCAGGTTTGGGGCATAAACATGGGGATGAAAGGTTTCTGCTAAAATGACTAGCAAAGAAATGATGTGCAAAATCCCTGGTTTAGGAGATTACAGGTTGAGACAGCAGACTCCCATGTTAAGAGCACTGTCAAGTTGTCTTACTGTTCCAGGCTGCAGTGCATTTGTAAGCAGGTATAAATACTGTATGTATTTGCCAGCAAAACATACAGTATCTACGCTCTCTCTCTCACAGGTAATCGCAGATAGGTAGGACAAAACTGGTTGGATAGTATAGCTGTTCTCTCTGGGGTGTTGGGGTGACTTATGTAGGTGTTTTGGAACAAGCTAGGGTCTGTAGAAAATACAGTGAGACAACCTGGCATAACTAAAAGTGAAATGTTAGCTGGACAGGGCAGCAGTGGTGTCCATGTCTTAGGAATATATGCAGTTGGACAGATGCTGATATTGGGTGCAGACCTGAATGTTGCAGAATGGATGTTGGATGGATGCAGACATTTCTTTTATAGGAGTAATCTTCCTTTTATTAGCGCGCTCTCCCTAAAATACAGGTAAAGACAAAAGTTTGGAAGTCAAAGAAACCACAAAACAAGCCCTTTCTGACCTTTGACAAGCAGCTGATCAGAGGAATTGAGATCTAAAAGAAGTGCCTTAAGTCATTGCTTTCTGCAGCATGTTGAGGGCCATACAGAGAACAGGGAGTCATAGCCGTCGTTCTGATAGAATCATCCATTGCTGCTGACTGCTTGCAGGGAAAAATATCACAGGTTGTCTCTCACAAGAGCCTCATAACGCTATGGTGTTAGAAGCCAAGTGGCATCTGTGCCCTGAACGTTACAAAAGCATGCTGGTAAGCGTGCTTTTTCTGTTGGTCAGTACTTCAGGATGGTCAGTATACGGGTACTATATACAGATCTCTAGCTCTGCCACATCTCAGACATGATATTTTGTCCTGCTACAATTATAATAAAAAACCAAAAAATTTTGTGCTGTAGACACGTGTTTCTTCCGAAGCAAAACCAGTCCCTGCTCTAAGTCCAAATATGTGAATGCAAAGACTCAGGTGATGCCATTGAGAGTGACCTCTGTGAAGCTGCGTAGCTATTGCTAGCTCCATCCTGCTGTGAGTGTCTACTAGTTCTCACTGCCTTGAAAATTAAGGATTTTGGTTGGAGGAACTGTGCAGTCAGTCAGTTAACAGATGCAAGAACTGATTTACTGCTTAAGATAGATGCCCAAAAACCAGGTGTTTCTAGTATTGGGCACTTTTGAAAACGTTAGCCTAAAAGACGTGCCTACCATTGATCAGTCATAGTGATCTGGAGCAGACCCTATTTCTTCTGACTGGCAGACATCTGTTCTGGTGATTGCACCATTAGCTGCTTTTATGTTGTTTGGCATAATCATAGCCACAACGCTAGTAATTTTTTAGTCAATATGCAACTGATATAACTTCTAGTTTCAAAGCAAATGCCACGCTGCTGGAAGACATGACGGGCTTTTTTGTTCAAATAATATTTAAGTGATACTTTATAATACGTTTAGCTGTGTGGAATTTAGAACTGAAAAGTCAAATACAGGACTCACCCAGTTATTCTTATAACTAATATGCTAAAGACATTTACTATGAAATATGACTTATTTCATAAGACTGTGTTGCACTTTTTGACTATATCGTAAATTTTCCTATAGAATGAAAAGATAAGGAGGCATGTAACACATGAGTGTAATACAGGGAGTGTAATGGGTCTTCCGAGTCTCCTGTGATTACCTGCAAAGTGGAAGGGAATAAACTATTCTCCGTGTCCACTGGGGCTGGGACGAGACGTAATGAGCTTGAACTGCAGTGGAGGTTAGTCTAGGCATTAGGACTTCCTAAGTGTAAGGATGGTTAAGCACTGGAATAGGTTGCCAGGAGAAGCTGCAGAATCTCCATCTGTGGAATTTTTCAAGTGCAGACAGCTGCTGGGAATGGTGTAGTTAGGACGGATCCCATCTTAGGGCAAAAGATATAAGCTAGGTAACTTTAGAAAGTCCTTTTTGTCCTTATTTTCTGTGCTTTCAATGTGATGTGTGACATCCGCTTTCCCTAGCACTGGAATATCTGCATATGGGTAGACTTTTTTTTTTCAGTACGTTTCTTAGGCCTTCCTTAGGTTGTTTTGTTCTTCAAATTAGACTGCTATATCCAAAAATCTTACAAACGAATTGTGTAAGTATGTGCATTAAAAAAAAATACATTCACAGTTCTCTTTTTGAAAATAACATATTTGTGTCAGATAAAGTGACAGAAGTCAAGCGGCTAAAATGGAAGAAGGTATGAAACTGGGAGAAAGCATAATACTGATTATACTTACAGCTGTTACACTGCTAAATTTGTTTCTGACCATTCATCCACCTGGCATAGTTGCAAAGAGTACTCGTTTAGTGTAACAGGAGCAAAGGCAAGGATTCCTGTTCTATTCTTATTTCAAACTTTCAAATTATTAAACAGCCCTATTTTTTTCCCTCCGTGGTCCAGAACACTGTAGCAGCCTGAGCTGGATGCAGCTTGGCGTCTCTCTCCTTGCCTACCAGCTTACCTTTTCCACGTGACCTGGTAAATCACAGCAGGCTGGTGCCAGTAAGCTTCAGCTGGGAGGAAGCTCTGCGGAACTCTTCTGTTAAGCAGGACTGTAATACTTCTTTATATATTTGCTTCACAATTAATTTTGAAGTGATATTTGGTTAGTACAGCGGAGTACCTGGTTCTTGTAGGCTACGTACATCTTTCCCTTACATGAAGTTTACATCAGTCCTTATGATAGCTGTAGTTATAGCTTAAGTTTGCAGCTAGCTTCACCATCAGCTGATGCTAAACAACCCCTTGTACTAGGCTATGCGTTGTAGCCTAACACGTGGTCATATCTTTTAATCTATTTCCCACTTACAGAAAATCATTTACCCGAAAATTCTCTTCTAGTAAAAACAAAACAAGGTAGCATCCAGTAAAACAAAGCCATAATTTATTCACTCATGTTAAAGAGTTTCTAATAATTGAACTAAACTAAGCAAGGTTTGCTTTTCCTTGCTTGTATTTCTGCAAACCACGACTGTTGTCAACAATAGTCTTGTTCTCAGCATCGTTCAGATGCGTTGTAAGAAATAGTCCTGGCTTGAGAGAATTTACTCTCTAAATAAAGACAGCCAAAGGTTGAGAGAGAAGAAATATACTGATTTTACAAATGTCAACAGAGGCACAGAATAAGGAAGTGAATTTCTTTGTCAGAGACCAAAGGCAGGAGCTGAGCAGAGATTTTCTTTTTTGGATCCAAGCTCAAATAATTGGTCTAGTTTTTTTGCTTGTGCTGTAGACTTACTGTGGAGTATTAAACTTTTTCTTTCTCTGCTGTATTTTTTTTTTTTTTTGTAAATAGAGTGAACAAATATTTCAGTAAAGGAGACCAAACTGTTAATGGAGATTTAAGATCCTTAGATAATGAATCTTAAATATGATTTGTTCTTATACAGCAATGCAGTATACCTTGTGTTGATATACAGTAGTTCTAAGTGGTGCAGAAAGAGGCCAAGGGAATACAAAGACTTACTTTGTTTGCTACTGTAGCAAATAGTGGAGGATAGTTGCGCTAAAGGGAAAGGAAGCAGGAAGTGCAAGCATTTTTAGAAGCATTCATTTTAAAAATGAAAAAAGTTGTTCTGTGTAGTATTATCTAGGCAGAAAAAATGTATAATTCAGGCCCTACAAATCAAAGGTAATTAAGGGAAAACAGTATTAAACAGAACATTTGTAATCCCCTTTATAAAGCACAAGAAAATTGTACAGCTGTAGCCTATGTGGCATACAAAAGAGCAGTAAAATCAAGAATATTTATCCTTTTTTACCGGGTCACACCCCCTCAGTGCCTGAGGTCTCTTATTTACAAATCGCTTTTCTTGCCCCACGTAGATATTCATTCTGCTTTTGGAGCTGGTGGCTGCCCTTGCTGCAACGCGACGTGCGTAGCTGCTGCTTTGTTCCTTGTAGGGTGCTCGTCTGTGGCTACAAAGTCGTTGAGAAGCTGCAGGTTGAGGAAATCTTGTTGCGATTGTTCCTTCCTTCACGTGAAGGCTTTATGTGGTGGCCTGCTAACATATAATCACTGGAAGGTGGATGCTGCCTGAAGGGTAAGGTGAGAAACGTGCCCTCTTTTTATCCGAGTGCATTAATTTCTGCTAATGAGAGTCTGAAGGGAAGCGTTGTGCACAATATTTGTAGATAAACTTTTCATTTGAAACACCTGGATTTTTATGCAAAAAGCTAGGTCCTATTCCACAAATCAAATAGCAGGAATTTACCTGGGGAAATGTGTCTACCCATTCCTATTTAAAATCTTTGTTTTTAAGATCATGGTGCTTTGGTTTGAAAAATAAAAGCAGTGCTTAAAGTCCTTGATTTTTTCCCTTGGTTATAGTGGAGTTCTTTCCCTGTCGCCTGCAATCCTCAAATGCTTTTAATCAAATTCTCAGCATCTAAATTATTGAAGATCTTTTTGGGATTACATTTTTTATTCCTAATTATACGCAAAAGATATATATCATGAAATATGCAGCATGTAATTGTGATTAAAGCTTACAGTCTCCCAAAAGATGGGTCTCACGGTTTGATACATCCAGAATTTAATTAGGCAGATAATGGAGTTAGAAGTGAAATTTTTAAGGTTTGGGTGTGGAAGGAAACTTCGGGGATTAGATTTTTTTTGATGGAGGTGGAGATCAATGTGGAGGCTGCAAATGCAACCAAAGTCCTATTTCTTTCCTGCTCTCCCCCTGTTTCTCTTCTTCCTTTCCTCCCTATTTTGGTCACAAGAGTGTCCGTACAAAACCTGAATTTGTCTAAACGGTGAACAAGTACGTGATTGAGTAGGAGAATGAACGAAGCCTGATTTCCTACAGAGCTGGGTTTTGTGGTTATTCCTTCTTAGACATCTGAGAAACTAAGTTTAGATTTAAGCTTTTCCACAGTCAGGAGGAAGCTCTTTCCCAGCCTGATTTCCTGGATCTTCCTTACTGGGAGCGTTATTAAAGCCTGTCTCCTCTGCTTGGCTGCCTGCTTTCGTGATGGACGCAGGAATTTGATGTCTTGGAGACCTCCTTCCTCTCTCAAACTTGGCTGTAATTGGTCATTCGGTTCAAAAGTTATTAGGGGGATGAGAGGAGAAGGGGACAGGCTGACAGACACAGGCAGTTTCTTTGCATGAATCTCATTTCCTTAGGAAACCAGAATAAAAAAATCAATTAAGATTAAGACCCTCCAGTACCCTCCTTCAATTACTTTGTAAGGGTAATGCCTTTTCCTGAAGTATCCATTATATAAAATACCTCGCTCGATACAAAATAAGGTGAAAGCTGTTTGGGCAGTTGTTCCCAAGTGCCTAAAGGTGCTGCTATTTTAGGATGCACCTGAAAAGCCTACGCGTGTCTCGGGCTTTCCGCAAAGGGGTTTCTGCCAAGCAGGCCGCCCTCCTGACTGCGCGAGGGGTAACGGGTCTTGTCGCAGGCCTTTTCGTGCAAGCTGCGCTGCGTTGCCATAAAAGCATGCGATTTTACCTATGCTTTTGTTCCAGTGTTTAATGGCCTTACAGACTGCTTATGAACCAGTCCCTTCTCTCCTGTCTGTGTAAATCGGCTTTTTTTCTTCCACCTTCCTAGAAATTTCACTTGTTTCTGCATAATTCTGATGACCCTCTCTCCCCATGTCCTTGTTACTTGTGTATTTAAACACTTAACATTTCATTAATCCTCATACTCTTGCAATCAAAAGTAATTCAAATATAACTTGTGAGTGGCAGGCATATGGAGAGATTTGAAAAAAATAAAATGAAATTATTACAATTCTTTGCTGGACTGTCTTCTAAGTCACCTTCAAAATCCCAAGCAAAGACAAATAACAGAGGAAACAGTTTTTTACTCTTCTGCCCTAAGTTGGCAGTCTAAACATTTTACATTTTGTCTGGAGAGCAGCAGAAATCATGAGTTTTTCTGATACCCTGCTGAGCTAGCTGAGGCTTCCAGGTTTAACACTTTGGGAGCTATGGGCCCTTCTTCTGTCCTTCTTCCTCTTCTTTCCGCCCTTGTTATGTTAACGCCTTGGTCTGTTGGGGAGCTGTTTACAGTAAAGGAAAAGCCACCCTTTCCCTTATTTGTGCAGAATTGTTATGGTTCAGCTTTTTTATATTTATGGAAAGAAGGAAATGAAGGATGGGAGTGTTAATACTGGAAACGTACACAGGTTTCCAGTGATGCACTGTATGTATCCTCTCGTTTCTTGTTTTGCTTCTCCACGTTTTGTCTGAGGCTATGATACATTATTATTTTTTTTAAAAATGGTGCTTCTCCTGTGCATCGACCTGAGAAGTTTTCAGTAGGACTTTGTCATGATGTCACTCAAGTCTGTTTTATTCCTCGTGGAACGGTGTGGGACTCGGATCCAAACCCCGACCACAACCTTTGGAACTCAGTAGGGATCTTTTCAATTCAGAGACTTGCTCTAAGTCTTGGAGACAATTCTTGTGTCTGAAGTTTTGTCATCAGTGAGGAAAACCTTGCGCTATCTGGTGCGGGACAAACCTCTGTGTCAAGGTGGTGGCAAATAATTTTTTCCATACCTTTTTTCTTTGTCATTAGGGCATCAGAATCACCTTTACAGGCTGATAAAACAGCGATTGCATTCTACGAAGTTTGCGTGTAATACGTTATCCTGGCCATGATTAATTCCCCTAGTAGCTCCTTATTGTTAGCATTGCATTGCAGGGCAGTAAATATCAGTCAGCAGGTAGGCAGGGGGTGTTGTTGTTGTTTTTAAGCTAGCTTCTAATGCAACAGCCTTTTATCCCACTCTATAACGCTTGCCTTTAACCTAGAGTCTTTCACCCGTTATCTATAATGTATAATTATAAATACATTGTAGTCTTGAGTAAGTACAATTAAAAAGGGTAGTTTGTTTCCCTCCCTCTTTCCCCTCCTCCCACCCAAGTCCTTAGGTTTAATTTTCGTGATTATGTTAGATTATGAGTCATTTTAAAACATGGTATCCAGTAGAGACTACTCCTACTCTGCAGCTCTTTTCAACAGTTGTTTATGGTAGTTTCAGCCTCTTTCTGCCTCTCTGAGGCTCTTTATTTTTAAAGCAAGGCAGACAAGGCCTAAAATTATTCCATTAAAGAGGTGCAATTTTTGTAATGGGACTTAGAGTGCTCTGCAGAAGTGCAGGCAAGTTTCTTCAATATCCTGAGCATTATTCGCTCATTTAGTTAAATGATGTTTCTAATTCCCTGGTAATTACATGTAATGAGGCACTCTTTCTCTTCTTGATGAGACTTTAGCTTAATATGAGATGTCGTATTTTTTTCTTTCCTTTTTTTTTTTTTTTAGGGATAATTACCCTTCCCAGGAAAAGCAGGGGGTTTGTTGTGCAGAATATATAGCAAATTATTTTATTTCCTGCCATCTTGACTGCCAGTAAATTATAAAATTAAGTTTCAGTGGAGCATTAGCACCATTTTGGAAAGGCTTGAGATTTTTTTTTTTCTTATTCATGTATTGATGTCCTTTGGGACTGTTGGGCTATTATTCATAGAATAGATGTTTTTCTGCCAATTCCTAGTATTAGACGGTATTGAAGCAGCAACATAGGTTTAATTTTTTTTCTGGATAATATCCAATGCAGAATGGTCTTGTTAGCTGCTTTTTATATCAGGTAATTATCTTCATAAAGTTTAAGTAACACTTCCCCCTCTCCTCATTGGTGACTAATTGCATTATTTTTATGCATGTTATAATATTATTAAATACTGTGGGGTTTTTTTACGTTTTCAATTCTGGATGGTTGTTCTTACTCAAATCTCCAATGTTTGAATAATGGTATTGGAATGAATGTAAAATTGTAGGATACATGAAGTTAGCAATAATGCAACATTTAATTCTTGAGTAAAAAGAGAATAAACAGTAATTTTAATTACTCTGAATTTCCTGTTTTTTGTCTGTCAGATTTTTTTCCTGGAATTCTGATAAGATTTGTTTGCTTTTGTTTTTCTAAATTAAAAATACTGTAAAAATTATAAATGGAATAACGCTTGTGAGAAAAATTGTCTAAGGACAAACTCTGTGTTAGGAGTCAAATTACCATTTAAAAAACATTTAGACATCTAATTCCCACGGAAAATCTAGGGCTAGATTTTTCTTTCCTAGCTTTTTAGTCTAAAAGCAAGGTGTTTAGTCTAAATTAGTAAGCAGTCTAGGCTCCTCCTATAGTTGCTGGAGAAGGACTTCCGGAAGATGAATCATCCTGTCCTAGACCTTACCTTGGGATGAGATAAAGTGGCCTCTGAAGGGTCCAAGACAACTCGGTGACTTCGCTGCGATTTGAGGTTGTCTGAGCATACAGCATATCATGTGACGTGTTTCTGTGTGCGTTTTTCCATAGTATACACGTGATTTTTTTCATGTGCTGACTAAATCAACATTCCCTCTCCCCCGTAGCAGGCTGTGCTCCATGGTGAATAGCTGGGCTGTGGCAAGATTTCCTTTTCTGTGAACTATTGTAAAATGGCATCTGTTTGCACAAGAAACTTATACGGAGGGTTAGGTCTATTGGTCACAATGGATCTGCTGATTACATGTTTTTTCTTTTATCTCTGCTATGGCTTGAGGCTCATAATTTTTGATGCATGACAGTGAGCAAAGCCTGGGTTCTCTTTCTGGTCTACTGGTTGGTTTTGGGCTAGTTCTTTTGCCTTCTTCCACGTCAGTAATAATGTATTAATGATAGTGATCCATGTAAAGCGCTATGAAAGCTACACGTGGTAGGTATTATATAACAGCCAGATACAATATTGGTGTCACTTTCAAACACCTTTGGGACAAATGTTACTCCTGGTCGTATATGAGACACATCTGCTGCCTGCACTCACGTAGCGAAGGAAATAAAATAAGATCAACATCTGGTTGTGCTGGGGACAAATCTTACTTTGTTCTTGGGCTCTTAGGAAGCTGGGGAGGATGCAGGAAAACTAAAGGGTTCATTTGTTACCAAAATCTTGTGTAACATCTTTCTTGCTCTCTCTCTTTGGAGGGGACGTTCTTTGCAGCCAAATGGGGAGGCTTCCCCTGCCTGTCCTATCAACAGCAGGAGCATATACATGAGTGTACTGATAAGAAAAAGCCAAATTTCATAAGGCATGGGAGAGCCTGTACCTGTATGGGGAGATATATATTCCTATAGGTAAGTATATTAAAATAATACTCTTTGAAGTCAATGAGACTATTTGTGTGTTTTAAAATAGGTGTATTTAAGGGTTTTGTAGGCTCAGCATCAGAATCTTTAGTGATGAAGGACTAAGTCTTGAAAACAGTGGGATACTGTATCAAAAGTGCACTGTCTCTAAGAAACCACAGTACAGCAAAGTTCTAAATCTAAAGGCACATCTTCATGATAAAACCAAGATTTTGAGAGGCTAAAGTGCAATCAGCAGTAGAAAATAAATGTCATAAATAACTTTTTGATCCCAAATACTGTGACCCCAATTCTATAGAATGGAGCTGGAGAAATATGACTGCATCTCAATCTTTATTTCATCTTAAGCAATTTAACATCAATCAAATGACTTTGGAGGCAAAGGCATGAACGTTTATTTCCCAGCCCACAGGATTGCTGTCAAATTGCAATTTTCGAAATTGAAAGAGTCGTTAAGCTAGATTTTCTCCATTTTCTTCCTAGTTCTTTCCTTCAAACTTTCAAAAATGTGCCTCTCAATTTTGTAGTGTACTATTCTACAATGTGAGGAGAAATTAAAGAACCTCCTGAAAAAATTCTCTACCATGCAGTGCTAAAATCTGCTTTTGCTTTCTATCTACAACTCGGTATATAAATCTAAAGAAAGACCACCTCATAGAATAAGAAATGAAATAAATTTGAGTGTTAAGATAGCGCCCTGATGAGATACATAGGTAAAAGAATCAAGTTTGGTACATCCACCTTATGTAATTTAAAATACTGATGTGACATTACCTCTAGTCTGCTGCCACTCAGAACAAATACTCATGACCTGCTGGGAAAGAGGAACCTGCTACCAGATGATTACGCTTTATGGGTGTCACAAGTTTGAGTAAAACCTTTTTCTAAGCATTATTAGGAAGCCAGAGAATGCATTCATGAAATGGATGTTGCGTTTAGATGAGTGAGGCAGGCAGATCTTTTGGGGGGACTAGAATAGAGAGGTTAAATGAGAAATATTTCAAAATGCAAAATTAGCTTTGAAGACTTTGTCCATCTACTCTTGTTTTTGTAACAACAGAGTTTAGGAACCCTCAGCCAAGATCTGTGCTCCGTTATAAAGAGAGCTATACAAACCGAGAGACAGCACCCATCCGGAAGAATTTACACTCCAAACAGATGACACTCATAACAGGAATTATTCTCATTCCTACTGTTTGGACTCAGAAGTAAAACCCTGAGAAAATTTGTGCCCTTTTGCTTAAGATGCGTGAGCCTTTAGTGGTATTTATGAAGAATGTAACCACTTTCACAAGTGCTTCAATACTTCAGGAGATAGATTGATTTGACTGGTGCTTTAGTTTCTCTTTTCTTAAATTTCTCTAAGTTTCTGAAAGCAAAAGCTCCTTGATAGACCTGAGTAGGCCAACACTTTCCTTGTGCTTAAAACCTACTGTTCTGCTCGTGTCTTCCAGTCGTCACAATCTCATGTGTGTCCTCAAAACCCGCCTAATATGTGCAGCTTTTTGTTTAAAAAAAAAAAAAAAAAGGCTCTAGTGGTGAGAGCGCCCATCTAAGCAGTGGTGACCCACATGCAGTAGAAACCCCTGCTAGAAGGTATTCCAGCTTCCTTCTAGGATACTGCCACAACTGTTGGAGTACGGAGCTATTTTGAGGTGACAGGTATGATACAGGAGACAGTGATCAGCACCACAACTGCTTCACTTCGTATTTAAGTAAGTAAAAACGCCAGGCGTATTTCACTAGTCTGCTTCACAGGGCTGCAAGTCTGCAGGCGCTCCCTGTGTTGCCTGATGTATTTCCAGCTGCTAGCGGACCTTAGAGCAGGAGTAACTGTCTGCCAGTTCTTCCTAGAGTCTAGATGATCTCCTGAGTGTGCCACCAGCTCATTCTCATTAAAAGTTATCTCAGGTGGGCAGCCTACTTGGATATTCTTGGACTGTCACCTACTGCCGAAGGAGCTGGTACCCAAACAGAACTAAGCCAAGCGCGTCCCTGTGAAATGGGCTTCCGCAAAAGATGGGTACGGAGTCCCAGGCATTTAGGAACATCAGTCACTTGCAGGGAACAGAGGACTCCCAAGTGCTTAATTACCCTGCCTGGCTGCAGGCAGCTGACGAGCAAGTACAACACCCAGTGGTGAAACATGGCCCGAGAGCAAAGGACGGGGTTCCCCTGCGGCAGGCCAGCCGGCAGCAGTGCTGCCTGCGGGCCGGGGACAGCTGCCCGGAGCCCAGCAGCAGGCAGCCCAGCTGGGCTCTCTTGCGCGCAGCTCCAGGAGGCCTGGAAGCCCAGCAGCAGGCTGTGCGCGCTGTGCCAGGAGGCAGCAGAGTGCCACAGCCTAAGCTGCGCTTCTCTCTGGGCCTCTTTAAGCAGAAGGAAGGAAAGAGGATCCCAGGACAATAGGCTTTCCTTTCCAAGCAGTAATTATCCCCTCCTCTTCTGAAACATTATAGGATTTGGCCAGAATAAATGATGAGCAGCCTGAGGGGAGAACAAAACCAAACGCTATAGTGCTGGCGGAGACTCCTCCTAAGCTATAGACTCCAGGGACGAGGCTAGGTTCACTATGGGAACGCTGTCATTACAGATATCCCTACATGAGTTTATAAGCACCAGAAGTCAAATCCAGAGGATTTAGAAGTTATACAGTTGTCCCTGTTTAGTATTTCCTACCAGTAGAAGTCTAAAGGATAGGTAAAGCACAGGTATTGCAACAGCTTAATAATATAACTGACCACAGATGATAACGTAAATCAGAGTAACTACATGGCAATGTGGGGTAAGCTGGTATGTGGAGTTGCTATCCTATGGCAGGGGAGACAGAAGGGAGTAAATATGAGTTTAGGCTGAGGTAGGAGGCTGGTTTTACCCAATTGGGTTCTTCAGCAACCCTATTTTTCAAATACTAATCTGCTTGAAGTACAATATCTGAGGTTTCCAGTTTTCTCTCCATCTTAGTCTACCTTTTTATTTTACTCAAGGAATTTTTCTGCATCTATTGAAATAAAAAAAGAGGCCGCGAGTGGAGAATGGAAGACCCAGTCTACACCAGTTATGTATGCTCATATTGTCCTATTTAGATGATACCACGTTGGGAGACTTGAGTTTAAAAGGCTGAAAATTCATGGTAATTCATGGTTTATTTCAAAGCTTAAACGTTTACAGATGTCACCAAGTTAAACTTGCATAGCTTGCCTGTAATGTAGATATTCCGATAGGCAAGAAAAGCAGTTTGGAGCAGTATAATGCTGGAGAATTACTCATTGTTCTGGTGTGGAAACAGTGATGAGCTGAACGTTCCAGTAAAGCATGATCTTTGCAGGTTTTAGCTTTTCTATAGCGTACAGCCCAAGAGCCTCGGGCTTTGTCTTAGAGAAGAGATTGTCATTCTCTCTACTGTCAGCACTGAGCGCTCTGAGCAGATACCCAAAACTTGGGGTACAGAGCACCAGTTGTGGTAGCGTAAGTGACTGTGCGGAAACCTGTCTACTGCGGCTGCTTTACCTCCACCACCTCTTTCACAAGGGCTAATTAGCAGCCATTGGATTATTTTTGGCTGTTGTTTATTAGCCTCGACTAGCTCTAAGCCAATGGCCTACAAGTGAAAAGCAGTAAATCAAGGAAGTAACCGTTTGTTGACGTTTCTGTCTGTTAGCCACGGACGTCAGCCGTTACCCGTCAGGGGATGGTAGCATGCCTCTCTGTCACACGTGCGTACACCAGTGCAGGTTAGAATATTTGGTTCAGATTGTTACAAATGCCTTTATCCATTCCCATTGACATTTTGAACAAACGGTGATATATTTGGTACAATAATTACAGTTATTTGATTGCCTTTCTTTTAGCCTGAAGTAGAAGGCAACTGACAGATGTGAATACCTCTGAGACCGATACTCTGTAATAAACTAACATTATTTATTACAAGATGCATTTTATTAATAGGAATTGGCAGTAATTAGTTCACTAAAGTTGATGTTACTAATAATTACATGTAATTCATGAAATATTTATGAAAGAAAACTGTGTGTAAAAATGTTGTAAAGGCCATTTAGCTGATTAGTTAATAAATATCACCAGCATTTCTAGTGAGTCTCTCTGATTCTGAATAGTTTTAGATTTTCCGTAGTGAAATAATTGTAGAATTTTTTTTTTTGGATACATGGCATCTTGACATGGAAGCTAACATTTCTGGTTCTTGTTTTGAGCCAATGTACGGACTGTTTCCTTTGTTAATTCACTTTGTCTTCTTTCCCTGTTCATAGTGAAAGATCCTAATTAGAGATAGCACTAGCTCAATCTAATTTAGGTTATCAGTGAGTTTCGGTGTCTCCCAGTTTAAGGATATGTAAATATATCTCTGTCTATTTAACTTGATTCTACTGGCTTTCTTTGGAATCAAATAACCATCATCTAAATTAATAGCTGACATCTGAACTGGAAAAATCTTAGCATCATTTCTGCTCGCATTGAATTCAATGACAAAAGTACCTATTGACCTTGTGGGATGTGGGATCAGACCCCAGGCCGTTTCATGTTCATGCCTTGAACTGTAAAACCGCACCAATTTGTGGTAGCCCCTGTCACAGGATATGCTAATGATATTTGTAGGGTTTTGTAGGTACACAATTAGGTTATCTTGTTGATTAGGTCATCCTGTGTAATACAAGCTATAGAGAACTTCACCCTGTTTTGAATTAAGCCAAATGACTTGTGTTTGGTTAGTGCCAGTCTTTCAGAGAGACGTCCAGACGTGATTTGAAACTGTTAAGAGATGGGGAATCCACCACGTCTTTTTGTCATGTGTTCCACCAGCTAACCATACTTTCAAACGTGGAAGTATCTGGCTTTGGTTTCTTGCTGAAAGTCTTTGTCAGACACAAATTATTAGGTTCAATGCAGGCTTTGCCATATAAAATTCTATGCTGCCGTCTAAAGGACAGTCTTGGTGATCTAGGGGTCTTTTCCACGAATCTATGAAAGTCACCTTTGCACTTTCCTTGTTCTGGCACGGCTTTATGCTCAGTCATAAAGCAGTGTTCAGCGCTCAGTCTTTTGACACCGATCAGAATTGCTTAAGGACTTCAGGGATGGGGGAGAGGAGGAGGCGAAGAGAATCACGCTCGCCGCGTTAAATTCAGGGGTGAGGAGTGGTGACTAAGGGATGATGTCACTTCTACATGCTGCTTTGTGGGTGGGGGAAGTGGCTCAGCGCAGCTCTGAGCAAGGAGGCAGACACAGGGGCTGGCCCACGTTTGTAGACTTTCTTGAACAGCTGCTCTTTGGCTTGGTGTTGCTCTACTGATCAGAAACAGATTGCAAAAAGATATCTTGTAGCTGTGAGGAGAATCAACAGCTCACTTAGGCTCTGCCATGACACAATGCTCATCATATTAGGATGGCAGATCCTATTTGGCACGTACACTTATCACAACGAGAAAGCGTTTGCCACAAACAGGTGCACAAACCCCACCAACCCTTCAAATAGGTCATTGCTTTAGAAGATATTTTAGCATTTTTCCTTAAAAGCAAACCAGTGTATGGAACTGGATTTCTTACTGGCTCACTAAATGGCAAACTGCTGACTGGTGGCGAAATGTTGGCCACTGGCCTTCTGTCCTGAGGCGTATGTTTCAAATGTACGTCATTCACAGCAGCAAAATGTGCCCAGGATCTCCCCTTTTTTAAGAACCTGTCCATGCGGGACAGTGTGCATATCATAATGTCTTTCGTACTTGCCTACCCATGGAGACTCCAAATACACATAGACCAAGTGCAAAACCGATGTCTATGATCTTCTAATAAACTGGGTTACAAATCTATAATTGGTCTGAATCTGAATGGCCTAACCAGTGTCTCATGACTTACTCAGTTTTTATGTGGACTAACTTTATAAAAGGAACTTTTTTTATGAGAACAATTTTATTTTATTGTGAGATTTAATATAGAAAGTGTTATTACACTGGACAATAAAATATATCTGGGTAGGCCATATAGCCTTGAAAGGCTAATAAGCATCAGCAGAAAGAATCTGGCTGATAAACATTTGTCTTTTACTTGATAGTCCTTATTCCTTTTAAGCACAAATTCTGCCCCGTTAAAATTGGTGAGACTTTCAGCCTTGGTTCAGCAGGACAGGACAGATTGTTATATTTTCTGCCAGTGGGCTTAGTTAGCCTTTAAAATAATGCTTTCTGCCGAAGTCATTCATTTCTGTGCAAATACGTTTTACGCCATTTTTCATAAGGCAGTAGTGATAGTATCATGCCTGGTAGTCTGTGTGTGTGTAGGTGAAATTGGCTCGCGATGCCCTTTCTTGAGGAAAGGTTATCTTCAAGAAAATCTTCTGGAGGAAGAGCTGACATCTTTGTATCTTTCCATGAGTTAGGGGGAAAACGCCCATGACAGCAGCGATGCAGGACTGTGCTCACAAGCCCCAGCCCCTGTTCAGCATCCTGCCTGGGAGACAGGCAAGAGAAGCGCAGCAGCGCTCCCAGGGCTGCACAAGGCTGCCCATAGCGCAGCCCTCTGTTTTAGCGTTCGCTGCTCGTCCACAGTCACGTGCACCCGGCTTGTATGCCTGCTCTACCATGGTACCCTCTGGGTTCACTTGCCCTTTAGGGCACAAGGGCAAAAAGGTTCTTGAAGGAAGGGAAGAAGTGTCTATCCAGTCCTCACTGAATAGAGATGGACTGAGTGAGATACAGTGCCTTGAGATGGCAAAGGCAGGCAACAAAATGATGCTGATGGTCTTTGGAGTATGAATATTATTGTGTATCAAGAGCTCGCTGGAGGAACTCGGTTGAGAGACCTGCAAATAGAAATGATGTTTAGCTAATATCAGAAATGAATTAGTTTGGTGTGGCTCGTCCCAACCCTAGTTAAATAATCATTTTTTTGCAGGCCCCCAAGGCCTTGAGAGGATGTTCCTCTGCGAGGGCACAGGGCAGAGAAGCAGAGAGAGAAAACAGCAGCAGAAAATAAACAGGCAAGAAAGGCTAGAGAGTGCAATACCGATCCTGAGTCTCGGCTTCACCCCCGTTGTCTGGCCCGTTCCCAGCAGGGAGCACGCTCCTCAGGGGCTGTGCTGGCTGGCATATCCGCGACTGTGCTTCAGCTGCTGAGACTTGTACCAGAGAACTAGAGATGCCATTGTCCTCTCCTGCACTGGCGTGTTGACCCGGGTGCAGCTGGGCTCAGGGATGTCCGTGCGCCGTTGCTTTCCGTGCACTTATATCCTAGTAACGTTGGAACAATACATTAAATTACCTCAGCTCCACTTTCTTTAAAGTGAACAAACAGGAATGTGCAAATAATATTGAAGCTCTAAAATAACCACCATATATAGATTACAAAGGAATAATTGCCTTTAGTAAGGAAAAACAAGTTTCTAACCCAGCGGTGCCTTCTGAGCTAAGACATGTGCCTCCGTGCTCGGCTGACTGCAGTCCCTACACAAAACGCACGCCACCCCATGAGCGCTGAAGGGGAGGGGCTAAAGCCATATCAACCTCTAGTCTCCTCCTAGTAATTCCATCTCGGCTCGTTAATGAATGACAAAATGTGGTCTTGCGTTATTGTGTAGTCTAACTGAATGGGAAAATAAATTTGTGAGGTTATTTGGATTGCCTGCCTTGGAAAATAAAATGAAAAGCTTTTTTTTTTTTTTTTTTTTTTAACCAATAAATAGTCTCTCAGGAAGAAAAAGCTTCAGCAAGAAAACAGAAGAAACTCGGCAAAACAAAATAAGAGAAATATGCACGCAAGGATCTGTTGGACAGAATATGTACAAATGCACAGTACCTCTTCATGTTACATAAACCATTTTAGCCTTTACTTCAGTTACAAACAGTCTTCCTGATGGGCAATCGCCTTGTAAAAAACTGAACAGTTTTGAATTGTCTCAAACAAGCTTCCTAACAGGCAACTGGTTCTGATAGAACAATTTTAAACTCTCTGTCTCCTTATCTTCTGTCGACATCATTTTTCAGAAGGGGCAACAGGACCAAATTAAATCGTTTTGCTGCAGACAGTCTGTCTGTCTGATTGCACTGTGACTGTTGCCCATTTTGAAGATTTTCTCTAGCAGTTTAAAGCTAAGAAGAGAGGAAAGTTCAACGTGTACCCACCCACACACCCGCATGCACAGGGATGCACACAAACCTGGGCCTCCATTCCCTTACGCGTACTCCATTATGAGGTGCATTTGCAATGAAAGAGAGTCAGAGTCCAGTTGTTATACCCCGTGGTCTGTTGCATCTGGAAACCCCCTCTATTTTAAGCCAGTCTAAAGCTTTAAAGAAAGAAAATAATGAGAAGATGCATCTGAGTTAGTTTCACCCAAATATTACCTGCAGAAAGAAGGACAGGGAAGCATTGCCGATGGTATTCTGATCCGATGGCTGTGTTTACACTAAAATAGGGTTAAAAGGTCAGATTATCTTTTGTCTCTAGTATTTCTTATGCTTTCCTCTCTTCTCCAAAGCCTAACTTGTCTGCATAAAGTTTGTTTTTTTTTTTTTTTTGACCGAGATGCAGCTATTAGGATTGAATAGAAACAGTGAGCACAGTGGAAGAGAAGGAAACTGGGAAATGAGATGCGCTGCAGTCAGCAAATGGATTTGAAGAACCTGATTGCTGTATAACAAAAGAAGCCTCTGGGATATATTTTACTTACTGGCAGAAAGGAGAGAGCTGTGGTCTTGGGACGTGTTTCGAAGGTCTGCAATGCACAATCATCGCCTTTGGATTGTGTCCAAGCGCTGCTCAGAATCCTGATGGCTCTTGAGCGGCATTAAATCAAGATGGATGTCACTTTACATCTCATTGTGAATGCACTACCTGGAGCATGGGCTTGCATGTAGCATTCCTTTTCAAGCAGAGACTTCTGCCTCCAGGGAGATTTGATCTAGCTAGGAAGAACGGAGAAAAAACCTTTCCTAGTGCCCCAGTCTGCTAGTCACTCCATGTATAACCAGTGTGCTTCACCAAAACCCCTTCCTCCCAAACTTAGTGGTAAGTTCAGGGGATCTAAGCGAGAAGTCCTTGGCATGCTCCTGTGCTGAGGATGTAAACAAAGCAAGCAGACGAGCTGCATCTTCAGACTGGAGTGACTCCCTGTTGCTACAATAGTTTTTGCAAACCGTACTGCATGTTGACTGCCATTTCAGAGCACCAGCTAGTGCAATTGTTGCATCTTCACTGGCAAGAGCGTGATGCTGCCCTATTTGTTCCTGCTGAGGACAGACTTTTTTTCTTAATGTCTTATAAAGTCATTTAACTACAGGGTGGAATCCTTTCAGCTAACTTTTTAGGTACAATGCAAATACACGTGGAAAGAATATATTATAATTTCTATACTGGGAGCTAACTTCATAGTATTTTCTCTTCTGTTTATATAAACCACCAGTATTATCAGTAAAGAAGCAAGTATAAAAATCTGGCAATTGTTTCTTCAACAGCAAATTAATATTTGTATAATACATACTGTTAAAATGTTATTACATTCTATTATAAAATATGCATAAGCAAATATTTTTGAAAAAGAATTAATGGTTTATGAAATGGTTGCCAATACGTTATTAAGAAAGCATCTTTACCACCTATTCCCTTGTGCAGAAAGATATCTCAGCCCTTCGTCCAAGATGACTTTAAACAGAAGTGAGAAACCTGGTCGTCTGTACTCTGCAAGTAAGTGGAGGGTCAAGTGCTAAGTGGAAGGATATAGCAGCAGGAGTTTCGGTTGTTGTCAGGTACCCAGGCAGGCCCTGATTTCCTGGAACATGTTGCACGTTGGTGGTGCCCACGTTATGAGCGAGCGTGAAGAAGAGGTTGACAGTTAAGGGCCCGATTCCTGGTGTTGGGGTTCTGTAAAATCTCAGAGTAATTCCGTTTAGAAGGGACCTCAAGAGATCACCTAATTTTACTTCGGGAATGGTGTGAAAAGTAAAAAAAGGAGCTACCGGGTTCTGTCACTGCAGCTTGTCTCTGGTTATGCCAACATTTGTGGCGTTTTGCAAGCAGTGTCTTATTTGAATGAGATGGCTGTTCAACAGGGTTTGGTCTTAAAGACTTAGTGGATATTAGTCATCAAAATGTGGGTCTAAGAGTAGCAGCTAGAGCCCCAAAATAGGCCCACTCCGACGAGTAGAGTAAGTCGGGACGTTTTGAGAAGCAGGTTGAGCCAATACAAAGCAGCACGCATCCTTTCCGTTTCTACCCACAGCAGCAGTAATTGGTGACTGAAAGGAGAAGCCCGACCTTCATGCCAAGCTCTGCCACCCCCTCCCCTGCGCTAGCCCGAGAGCTTGGGCCTGGGCGCTTCGGGCAGGGGCAGCCCTGGCTTTCTCATCCTGCTGGGCGCGTTGGCAGCTCTGCCTTTGGCCCAGGCTTCGGCATGAGCCCAAGCAGAAATTGGCTCCCGGTAGGGATCTCTCTCGTCTCCGTTTCTCTGGGCTGTGCTTTGGGGAATCTTTTGTTTTCTTACCTGTCTACTCAGCCGTGCTCATCAACACTGAATGTGCACGAGCTGAGAGGACTCATGGTGAAATTAAAGGGAGATTGTTAAAGAAGCGGATAGTGAGAGCATTAGCGAAAAAAACCAAAAAACCAAAAACCATGCTTTTCTCCAGGAGTGCTTGGTAGAAACCCTAGAGGGTCTTAAATTGATTTAATCCTTGCCTTGTTTTGTTTGACCACTGCTTACAAAATGCGGCTGTTGGCTTTGGCATTAGAAATGCATCGTACCTTTTCAGCCAGCATTTTTAAATGTGATAGTCTTGAACAAAAGTATTTTTGGAGATGCTTAAAAGGAGCTGGCTTAAAAAGAGCTGACTTAAAAAGACGAAAGCCCTCACATGCTGTGGAATGGAAGCCTTTGGGAAGCCTCCCCCCTGACCCAGGTCTTGCCAACACATTTGTAACCATTAGTTTGGTGTCACGTTTCGTGATGGAGGTATTTTCACCCCTTGCATGGGTTGCTGCTCGCTGTAGCCCGGCCGGGGCTGAGGGGAGGCGAGGCTGGTGTCTCTTCAGCCCTGCTGGTCATGAATCATGTCAGAGCAGAGAGTAACCCGAGCTTGTGCCCCTGTCTCAGCAACGGCTCCAGACTTTGCAGCTTCATCTCTGCTGGAAGGATATTTTGAAGGGAAAGATTTTTAGGCTACGGAGACGTTCTTTCATTAATGGCGCAGTTGCATTAGAAACTAATTAGCGGTATTATGAACTGTAGATCCTCTGCCGGATTTTACACAAGAGCGATTTCTCTTGTCAGTGCCGAAATGCCATTGCATAATAAGGAACAGTCCTAGATTTGTTTAAAAAAGCACAGGCCGAAAGAAGCTAAGCAGCTATAGCAAAACAGACAGTTTCTATTAACGTATTGTCAACGCAGGGTCAGTAGAAGTTATGAAACTGGAAACTTTGTTAATTCCTAAATGTGTGTTCTGTGTGCAGTAAACTTCCTCGTTAAGAACTGGCCTCCAGGTGAGAAATTATTAAAATTTGAAAGACTAAACAAACACATTTTTCCCAGAAAATCACTTCCTGTCAGAATCACTAACTTTGTGGGTGAAACATTTGGTCTTAGAGGATCCTATAAGTAAAAGCTGGCAAGCGTTTAGTCAGATATCAGAAGGAAGAACAGGATCAGCAAGGCGACGTAAGCGTTCAGTATCTGCTAAATCTGCCTTGAGATCCAGCCATTAGGAGCCTACAGCACGTTTGAAGTACCAATGGTGCATCAGTTTGTAGAACATCTTTATTCCGTTTTCAGTGTTTTCTGTACCATTCCTTTGCAGCCTGTCTGTAGTATTTTGGTACTATGCATGCCGGTGATTTGCAGATGCATAGCGGCGATTGCACAGAAAGGTTTTCTATACAAAACCTTTCTTTTAGCGTCACTGTTAATTGTGCCTTGCATAGATTTTTTTTTACCACAGATAATTTGGTACAAAGTGTGTGATTACAGAAAATTCTGTGTATGAGTTTAAATGACAATTCCTGCGTACACAGGAGTTGTGTTTGTCGATACCGGCTGCTGTCACGTAGTCAATTTACCTGCTTTGCTTGGTTTCTATGAAATGTCTCTGAACATGACTCTAATGTCTCTAATCCGTAGCAGTATTTTGCCCCTCACCCCTTATCACCTTCCTGCATCAGCCTCTTCTGCGTGGCTTTGATAAAAGTTTGTCAAAAGCCTTAAGCTAAGTTTCTCTCTTGCTTGCTTCTTGCAATATCTTAATGTCGCACAGAAACAGCAATAATGAACAGCTTGTGTAAAGTAATGCTTTTAGGTAGCGCTTCATGGAACTTTTTTTCCTTTTTGATGCAAGGAGGAGATCTGTCATAGAGGGCAATGTGAAAGCACCTTCACTAGACGCCTGAAACCCAGGCTCAAGTAATAGGATGCTTGCCAGCTATATGCTGCAAGGTTTTGTTTTGTTTTGTTTTGAAAAAGAAGCGACTGGCCCTTTAGGGTGAAGTCAGATTACTTGGGAGGGGGAAATAAGGGGAGCGTTTGAACTCGCTTTCAGACCAGTTCTACACGAAGCCACTCGGAACAGCGCGCATCTCTGAAACATGCTTCTGATGGGCTCCACAGTGCCGTAGGGTTGCAAAACGGCTGCATTAATAGCCACATTACGCCGATTCACTTTCAGATGCCAAAATCTACCGTTCATGTAACACTGCAAGTATTTGCAAAATTATATGTCTAAAGCCAAGAAAGCTTCAACAAGCTCCCAAGTATAAAGATCTCCTTTTTATTCAGATCTACCGATATGGATTATTAGGATGGGGAGGAGGAAGGACACAATAGGGCTTGTAACGAAAGCATACTTCAGAATTCCTAATGGAGCCTCCGTACTAAAGATTTTTAGGTAAATTGCTATGGCTCTTTGTACAGTATATTATTTCCATGTTGCTTGACTTGTTTTCACTTGACATCAGATTAGCCAGCAGGTTAAATATTGTGGTTTCAAGGTGTTAATTTAGCACATTTGCAAATTAGAATTTTAACATATTTGGAATTTTGATGAGACTAAAAGCTAAATTGTAATGTTTAAAGCAGCTGATTTTAGGTGCAGTTCAGCAATTAAGTTAATTTCTAGCTTTCTGATGCTGAGAAGGACACTCAGTGATGATAATAGCTTTATTTTCTCGGCAGCAGATTGGGGAGCTGACAACAAACTTTCAGACGAACACGTGTGCTTGATTTGCCTATTTGTATTCAGGTTTACCTTTTTTTGGTTGTCAGTAACACTACCCCACCTGCCCTATACAGCTTGTAGTGCTCAAACCTATTTGGAAAACCGTGTGAATAGGGATTTACATCATTACAATTTCCTTTCCATTTAGGAAGCATCTGCTATATCTTCAAAAGTAACAGGTTTGAAGAGGCCACAGACTGTGAAACAGACTAAACCATTATTAAAATGAAACAAAAACTTAAAAAAAAAAAAGCAGCTAGTTGGACCGATTTCAACAGCAGTTTCAGCATTTTTTTTTTTCTTTTTACCTTGAAAAGGTTAAAAGCCTTTTGGTCCTTGTGGAAGATGTAATTGTATTGCAGCCTTGTTTATGTGTGAATCTAAAGAGTACTGATAATCCGCCACGTGAAAAAGTTCTGTTCTTCTGCTAACAGGCAATCCTTCTTGTCACTAACAGGTCTTTCTATTAAGTAAACAGTTAAAGCCTAATTGGAGCTTTTATCTGTACCGTGTCACACTAACTGGTCAACCATTGCTAGCAGTCATATAAATGTCATTTTAAGTACTTCAATTGTTCGGATACAAGTCCTACAAGGAAAGAGGAAAAACCTCAGCTGCAATTTTTCTTAATAACAAATAAAAAGCAAAGTTCTATGAAAACGTGCTCAATCAGGTTAAGTTAACAATGTTATTCCACTAACCTCCATGCATATCATTTCTACAGGCAGCTCTATGTTTTGTCAGTGGAATCTACTTATTGCAGGACATTTCTTTCTCTAATTAGGTTTCCTGTTCTTTTGAAGATGGCAGGGCTATCACTGCATGATTCTTAGTTTCCTGTTTATCTACCTCATAGGAAAGCTCTAAGACAAAATATTTCTGCCAAACTTGGTCCATTAGTCTATGTGATCACTAAGACCTGCCCAAGAAAAACTTCTGTTCGCTTCCATGAGTTTCCTGGAGTGGGATCTGCATGCCCCCTTCCCAAACGTTGCCATCTTATCTGTTTCTCTACCCAAGCAATGGCTTTGCAAGGGGAAAAAAAAAACAACCTCATTTAGAATTTTTTTACGCAAGCTGGATATTTTATTTGCGTGATTGTTTGCTTCCCTTCCCAGTCACTGCATGAACGTCTGGCTTTGACTGAAGAACATTACAGGCTAACATTCCAGACCCCCTTCTTCTGGTTCTTTCTACTTCTCTCGGTACACCCTCTGATCCAGAAATAGAAGCTTCCTTTCTTATAGTATTATAACTCATCCTTCCTTGCAGTATTGCTCTACTGTTTTCATTGACAGGAATCACAGAGTTGATATCAGTAGGATTATCATTAAACTTGTTAGTTATTAGAAAGTGCAAAAGTGTTTTACATGTTTCAACTGTGATTTTGAATCCTGCAGTTTTGGACACTGGACTTGAGAGAAGGTTCTGATTTTGAAACGGCTCTAGCAGCTCTCTCTTTGACCGTCAGGCCTTTCAAAACTCTCTCCCATCTGGCACTGTCAAATTAATGGAGCTATAGAAAATAGGTCATTGAGCTCATTCCTTGTCTCAAGGCAGAACTGAATATATGTAAGTTGTTTGTAAGAAAGTAAGATGAATGCTGTTTTCCTAAGGTCCAGCCAGCCCAGTATCCTTGCCTTCAACAGCAGCTAATAGGGTATGGGGTCCAGTACAAGCGCACAGTGATCCTTCCCCAGAATATTCTTCCATCCCCTCAGTTTACTGCTCAGAGATTTCCTGAGGCAGAGGTGGTGTCCTCGTGTTTGAAAGCTGGCTAATCTTCCATTCCTCACTCGTGCCTCAAAGCCTCGACTTTCTGGGTTATCTTACAGCATAGATTTTACATCTGCCCTGCACTGACTGCGTGAAACATGTAGAGCTCTTCAAGGGCAGGCAGGATTTGAGGCAGTGACATCTATTGACTTTAAGGTGCATAATGCAGCTGGTGACCAGATCAGCTTGCGGCTTGAAAGGGAAAGTGTTTTCACTTGGGCTACCAAGCAAAGAACATCAGTGTCTGCCTCAACACAGAAAGCCTATAAAAGGGGCACCTGGGTAGTAGTTTGTAAACACGGGTGTCTCACATGCCATTAGGGGAAAGGCATTAACCAAATAAATGCGCTCAGCACGTGTTGGTCCTGAGGCCAAACCCGGGGTAAACTGAGCAAACAGGGCCCAGTGGCCCTGTGTCGCTGTGGATCATTGCGTGAGGTTTTGCTTTGCTCATCCTACCTGTGATGCTACAAGCAATGCGAACCATTTTAGTTTGCCTGCTCTTGATTTTGCTAGTTTTGCTCTCCCCCGGCTATTTATTGCAAATCCTCCTCAGAATTTCATTTTCCCCATCTCTGTCCAGTAGGGTATCATACCGTCTCCCATAGCTGGGATTTGGATGCAGCATTTCAGTTCAGATCCTGATCCTGCTTACAGGCAGCTATTCTCATCGGGGCTGCTAGGATTTCTGCTAGAGAAGGGGGTTCTGGAAGGTACAAGGTAAGCAATGCACCTCCTCCCTTCTGTCCAGATGGGAACAAATAATATTGAAAAAAGCCAATCTTAGGCTAGTCTAAGTTAGCTATTCCAGGTTTTGGTTAGCTCTGAGCCAGAGGAACAGATAGGAGCTGGGAATCATTCTTTCCCCTCGGTGCAGACCTCAAGTTAAGAAAGCACTCTTCATTGTACCACAGAGCTGGCCCTATTCCCAAAGCGTTGGGCTGAGTACAAAGTGAAGCAATGAGGCCGCAGCTTCATTGTTTGTTTGCCCTGGCTGTGGTGATTCAGTTATATTTCGGTGGTGCAATGCCTACCTGTGATTTGGTTTCCTTCAGATACGCTTATAAGTATGGACTCTTCTGCTGCTGCCAAGGATCTGTTTTGATGCCAGCATTGCTTCCTGCCATGGGAATATTCCCGTATATGAGCTTTCTGACAAAAAAGAAATCAGCAATACATTAGTTGGATATCTCTAAAGGTAAATGCTCTATGTAGGCACACATACTTGTCTTCTGAGATGTTTAAACAAGTGATTCCTTCTTCCGGGAAAATTACTATAATGCCAATGCAAAGGGTAGCTCTACCTGAAGAATAAACTCTGAGAGCCCAAGTCAGGGATCAAACTTGCTTAGTCTTTTTTGCAGCTCGCTCACTCCTAAAACTGCTTGTGCAGAGGACTTCTTTGTCACATCTTCTCAAAAATCAAAACTTGCTCACACAGGGAGAAAACACCCCTGAAGGCTGTGCAGCAAGCATCATGCTGCTATCCTCCCTTGGGATCTCTGATCTTGGAATATAACAGAATGAGGTAGGTAACACGGGGAAACTACGTGAGGCCCTTGCTGGAGTTGCCTAAACCCAGGGTTGCAGACCTCCTAATTTGGGTCCTGAGAGGAGGTGAGTTATGTCTATGACACTCGGATGACATGCGGGGTTTTATGCATGTATAGGCATACAAAATATGGGGCATGCAACTGTATTTATATATATAGCACCAAAGAACTTTTTAAAATCTGTATCTAATTTCTCTGCTTCCATCTCCCAGTTCTTAAAGTGGATATCTCGATAGGTACCTGCTTCATGTAGGCATAAAGTTAATGCAAGCATAACCAATCATTTAATAGATGACAGTGTATGAATTTTGCTGGTGTGTCTTGGTCATTGTTAAACATCCTAATTAGTTCATTCTTAATTCATACTTTCATGGGACCAATAACTGAACTGAACCTCTGGACAGATTACTATTCAGCAACAAAATATTCCATTTATAGCACATTCCTGGTGATTTTCTTCTTGTTCCCTAGAGGTCATAGGTGAAGTTGTCAGTGGGATGCATGGAAAATAAAGGAGGAACTTACTATCAGTAAGCTTAATCAATTCAACTACATATTCAGATCCTTTCTTCTGTGTTTCTACTAACTTGTGTGAAAAAAATTCCAAGGATACATTTGATAAGTCACCTGTTATAATAAGAGGAGATAGTCATTCAGATTTATTAACCTTCAGTGTAAATATGTTAAAACGTTCTGGTGATAACACTTTTTGGGGTAAATTTAGCTGTAGAAAACTGCAGTCTGCAATTTGTTAGTCTCTGTTTTGGGAAGTCTGTAGAGTGATGCTTGCAAGGAGAACTCTGCCTTGCTGTATACTTGAAGGATATTAGCACTAGACCTAACTGATCCAAAGCTACAAATACCTATCTGGAAATGTTACAAGAGCACAAAACGATGAATATCTTCATGGTCAGTATTTCCATCTTGCCATCTCAGCTACCGCTAACCCATCAGTGGCATTTGTTTTGCACTGATCACTCGGTAACAGCGACTAAGAGTACAGCTATGATGTGACCTATGGCTCCATCCTCAGATACACAAAAATCACTGCGTGCTCTGCACCCGTCCTTCCGGGCCCTCCTCAGCTGGCTAGCAGCAGCAGCAGGCACAGGAGCAGCCAGATGGGCTCAAGCATCCCTTGTCCCCACTGTCATCTTTCTGCACCGCTGTTCTGCACAGGGGACTGAGAAAAACAGGAGCAATTTCATCCCCAACATTAGAAAAGGAACCAGGACATTTGGCTGGATCAGGTCTGATTGTCTTGTGCTCAGTAGAACTGAGTAATAAAAGTGCTCTCTTGAATGTGGAAATATAGTGACCCATGAAAACACACACGCACAGACACACAAATCCTTGTTGCTTAGCCTTTCTTTTCCGTTGCAGTTTTGCTAAGGAGATTATTTTTTCATCTAGAGTTTTGTTAAAGATGAGGAGGTATTTGGTTTCAGTGAGGTTGTTTTACACTCATTTGAGTGGCCCCGTGCTTCGTTGTTGGGAGTAGCTGTATGAAACTTTTGTGCCTGTCGGCGAGCTCATGGCCTTAGGGCCGGGGCAGATTGTTCTTCCTGCAATTAGTATTCATGGTTAGCTGAGCAGAACTTATACAACACATCTTTTTACTTTGAAGGTTATGTTACACAGTTTCAAAGTGGCCAGAGGAAAGATTCCTATATGAAGAAGATATTTGGGACTATCCATTGTCTTATTGTATATTTAATGCTTACGTTTCAGGTAGAATTTTCTTGCTACTAATTCAGTGCTTTCTAATTTAGCACATAATAAAACTGGACAACTGAAGAAGAACACAACAATTTTAAAATTTTGAATTGAATTTTGTCCTAACTTTGAAATCAGTTTCTTGGATTTGGGAGGAGACGTGATATTTTTGTTTCTTTAGAACATTTACGTGTTGTTCCTATAATTTGTGCAAATACAACACAAGCATTTTTCTAATACCTTAAGTACAGAGTATTTTAGCATATTAGTCTTCACTGAAAAGATCACAATTACTGTCACTTTTCACTAGTAAAACTCAAAGTGCTTTAAATAAAAGATGGTAGCATTTTTCCTATTTTGTAAGCTAGGGTAACTGAGGCAAAAGGCGTTTAAATGTCTTTCCTCCTGGCAGAGCTAGAAATATGCCCAGGGCTCCTGAGCTCAAGGTGAGCACCACAACACTCCAGGGCAGACCGCTCACCAGTTTTGGTTACAAACCAGCCAGGTTTGCTGGTTTGTCTAGGAGAACTACATTTCTGGAACGGCTCTTTCAGACGGGTACCCACTGTTCTGAGATCTTTCTGTGTATTTGCAGAGGGCAATCCGGTGGGTGCCCTTCCTCTGGACATAGACGCTGCCGGGATATAGGGGCAATGTCTTGGAAAATAGCCAGAGTTGTTGAGCTCTGTCAGGTTTTGTGGGTAATCTGGAATAAAACACTCTTGTATCTCGTTACAGAATTTTCACGGCCCTGATCAGCATTTGCATTGCTTTTGAAAGGTAGCCAAAGTAAAAAGATAATGAAGCCTTTGGTAAATGGGTGAGGGTACCCCCTGGAGTTAATATCCCTTATGCTGCAAGATGCAGTGATGGCTGCAAGTAGGAGAAACATCAAGTTTTGTTGTGGAATTGTTTTGGCTTATCCCATGACGTTAAGAAAGAAAAGGAAACATGTTTTAAATATTATTTGGATAAGAATGAGCCTGTTAACGCATACATCAGAGCAGGTACGATAAAGGTACAGAAACTTGCTAACTGTGACTAATGTGTGGGCAGTAACAGACTTTGTTCCATATTTGTTCTAGGTCATATTCAAATGGTGTCTACTGTCATACTTATTTTCAGTTAAAGTAATATGCATAAAGTCAGTTGTGAAGAGTGTTTCTCACAAAAAATTTAGGGGAAACTTAGGAAGAATGAAAAATAGTCTGAATAATGAAGGTAGGGCTAACGTGCTTCTTAAATGCTTCCTTTGCTAGAAATATCATCAAATGAAAGCTTGTGCTGGAGTAAAATGATGCAAAAATGCAGAACTTATTGGAGCCTCAGACCACTGGAGCGCTTGGGCAAAGACGTGCTTAGATGCAAATGAAGCTCCTGGAAGAGCACCGCGCCATGGGCCCTGGGAACCTTGCTTTCTCTGGGTTCAGCTTGACTGCTGCATTGAACTCGAATTTTAGATCCAGTGTTAAAAGTCATTGATTTTTCATTCTACATATACTTGTTTTCCCTTATTAGTCCAAGTTTTATTGGTAGCAATTTATCTGTAAGGCTCTTTAGACTGTAGCGTTCATGCCATACTTAGGATCAGATCCAACAAATGATCCTGCCTTTAGCAGAATACACACTCTCTGCTTTGGGCCCTTAGCCATAAGCTCCTTGGGTATTTTTTCTGTGTTTTCCTATATGCAAGTGGCTTGCACGTTGCCTCATGAGCATATGATGCAGTGTACATCCATGGTGCTATATACAATATCAGGTAAATGATACCAAATGCTTCCTTCCTAGACATAATCGCTGTAAGTAGAGGACAAGACAGAAACGCGGACGTGCAGACCTCTGTTCTCTTTGCAGCAGAATCCGCGATTCCGGTATACTTTCCATCAAATAAAATATTGCTGCGATACCACGAGCCAAACAACTTCTCTGTCCTCACTGGTTGGCAGCGTATTGTTCACCAGTTGCTTTTATCCTCTATTCTAGAAATAACTGCTTTTCAAGAACCTTGCTTTTATTACAGCGTCTAATACTGAGCTTCTTATTCAAGCGACACTTGAAATCGACACTTATGGATTTGGCCTAAAAAATCCTGGGTGATTTGGCTGCTCTTTGGGTTGAAGAGTAATAGCCATTGCAGTCAGGATAGCCTCTTGATTGCAGTCACTGGATTTGGGAAAGGATCTTTAATTGTAAAATGGTTTTTGTTGCCATTTTTGAAGTGATATGTGGAATGGGTTCTTTTAACGGATCAGATTATTAGGGTGTTTTATTTGGGCTGTGGCCTGCCAGTGCATAAAACTGCCCTGTGAAAAATTTATTCTCTTAACAGGTAATCTTTAAAAACAGCATTATTGTATTAACCTGTATGGTAAAGACAAAAATATAGTTTGTCTGGCTGGTTTTAAACGCATAGCCGTGAATTCACTGTGACCAAAATATCAGTGGAAGTGGATCACAGGTGATCACTTTTTCTAATGTAAATCATTTAACATCAGTAATTTTCTGCTGTTGCTAATGCCATTAGTTATTTCAGAGATAAAAAAGGATGTTTTACTTACTTTTTTTTTATTTTACTAGGTACCCATAGCTTAACTTAATGATTTGTATAAGTGATAGTAATTGCTGAAACTACAGTTGAGTATTATTAGCTATAAAATGAACATGGTTATATGTCCAACACAACTAGCAAGGAACAGAAATGCAGTTGTATCCAAGAGAAAATAATTACAGCAATAATCAGTGTAATTCATGATAATGGCTGAATTGAATTTCACACCATAGCTCCAAGCACTTACATTTAATGAATGTAGTTTGTGCTTGTTTACTAAAAAGGTTTTTAGCAGAAAATCGATAATGTAACTTCAGTGTTTCTAATTGCAAATGCAATTTTTTTTTAAAGTAGTGGTTCAATAAGGATTTTGTAGGGAAAATTAAGGTATGTAAGTGCAGCAAATGCTGTTACTTTAATTAGGCTACCTGTACGTTAGTGGTATAGTTCCTTAATATTTATTTATTACTGCATATTGATTAAAATTGGTTTGTATTCCATTTTTAAGACTAGGTAATTTAATGAACATTGAAACTTTTTAGTAAGCCCTGGCTATGACTAAGTATATCACTTTATAATGGGACTGTCCTCACAAAGAGGTGTTTTCACCTTAGAAGCATTATGCTAAGAGGGAGGTAATATATGCTGGGCCACAGTGGTGATTTCTACATGATGAATAAAGAGTTGCTGATCTTTTACTTGGAAGAGCACAATAAAAAAAATGACTGGCAGTTGGCGGTATAATTGTTTAATTGGCCCTAGTATATGCTGGTGCTTTGCCTGACCCGCAGTGTTCCTCCTAGTAGGGAAAACTGAAATGGTAAGGAAGGTTTCTGAAATTCTAAGGAAGCTGAGGAATGTAAAATCAAAATAAAGCAATACATGGTCCGTGGTTCATGGTGGTATCTCAAGACTCAGCCCTTAGAACTATCTAAGTAAGTCCACAGCGATGCTGACAGCGCTGCAAGAATCTGGGCTGCAGTAAAACAGGACACAGAGAAGAACTTAAATGTTTCTGGGAATCTATCAAAGCTGTTTTGTAGACTTATGTATCACCTGCTTATGGGTTTAGAGCTGCTGTGGATTGCCTCAGTCACCTTATATATGCCTTGCTGGCCAGGACTGGGAATGCCTTCACTTCGGGCTCTTACTCTTTGCTGCTCCGCACAGGTATTTAGGAAGCAGTGATGAGCACCAGATGTGGACTCAAAAGTCCAGCTTTGCGTTACTTAGCCTTGCGATCTTCACTGTGTTCTCCTCGAGCTGCGAACTACAGCAGGTTTGCTCAAGTACACTGAGGTTATCAAGAGATAAAGCTCTTAAAAGAGTAACTGTAAATACTGCCATAGGCTACTATGTGGGAATGAAACCCACAATCCTGCTTTTACTGAAGTCAACAGTAACTGTCCAACTGTTTTTGCAGGTAGAGGGTAATGGCTGTTATGGTAGGAATGGCTGATATGGTAGGAATAAAGGTAAAGCATTTAGAAAACAGAAGGAAAAATGGAGCCCTCAGAAACGGGGGTTTTCCGGAGCTCAGCTACATTCAAATAGAAATAACTTTCACTTGTGAGCTCTTTCTTACTCTTGGAAACAGGCCAAGCGCTGCATCTATAAGGGAGACTGTGAACCCCTTGTGAACTTTTTCATACAATTAACTGAACCTCCTTTTTAGTCCGCAGGAGACCGTCGTTCCTGTGTTAAAAATTATGATTAGAAGAGATGCTTTTTCTTAAACTGTTTTGAGGTAACTCGCATCAGCAAGAAGAAAGTCATTAAGTCATATAACTTATGAGACTAAGCTAATATACCAGCGGGAGGAATGTTGCTGCTTGACCAAGGGCAATAATATGGTAACCAAACTTAAAATGTGGTAACAAATTAAGAGCGATTCACGGGGAAAACATTAAGACACAAAAAAGGCTTTAAAAAATAAAACCAAATCATTCAGGATTTGTGGTCTGATTTTCTGTGACTATCTGCCCTCACTACTAGAACCAGCGCTGCATTTTCTGCTGGGTTCAGTAAGGCATTTTACTCTACAAAAACAACTAGCTCCTTTCCAACCAATGATTACTTGTAATTATGCTTTCCCCTGCTATTATTCTAATAGACTGTCATGCTGCACAGAGGAGGCGTTTGGAGGCTGCTTTTATGGATGGACTGTTGGAACACTTAATATAGCTCTATTTTTGAATTATCAGGTTCTATCCTTTTGAAGTCTGTGTTAGTGGAACTCCTATTTATGAAATGTGCTGTGCTTAAAGGTTTGCTATTGATGAAGAGGTCCAACAGAGGCCTTTATCGTAAGTACTGTAGCATTCTCCCTGAGAAATAAATAGCCTTGCTAAAAGGTATGTTGTGTACCAAGGTTGCAAATTATCAGCCAAGCACCTTATAACTGTATACTTCAAAAATACCTTTCTGCTTTTTGTTTGTTCTCTTCTTCCACAACATGAGCGCTGTTTTTAAAAACGCGTAAGGAAAGAAACTGGTCTGTTATGCTCTTAATTGGGCAGCATGTTCTCAAGCAAGAATGTAACTCTTTAATATACATATATATCTTAGCAGAGGAAATGTTTACAGGCATGTCATTCTCCACATTAAGCACTACCAGTTTTGAGGGGGTTTTCAGCTCTCATTCAGTGAGTGATTTGAATCCCTGATTTATTGCCAAATTCCATCACTGTGGCAGCCGCAACAGCACCTCCAAAGATGGGGAGCGAGGACTGACTGGCCAATTATTTACGAAATGCTAATGAGAACAATTTAGTACATACAGGATAGAAGAAAATAAATCAGACATCTTCAAAGTCACTAAATGTTCACAGTCAAAGACTAGATAGGAGGGATCTTTGTAGCTTCACTTCCCTCTTGTGCTGAAATTGCTGGGAGCTCAGTCATGCAAGGTCCAGCATGCTCTTTCCCCCTTTTAAAATCAGTTACCAAACCCTCTCTTTAATTCTGTTATCAACCACTACTCTGCACCTTAAGCTCTTTGGACCTAAAGCCAAGGCACGCACATGATGCATCAGTCCTGATACACGATTTCTCTGTCCGCCGTTAAAATATACCCTTTTTTAGGACCAGGGAATAAATCAGAAGAAACCTATGTCAATGGAATTTATTTGCAAAACTGAAAACAAATACTAACTTGTCATTATTTGCTTGTTTGTTGTGATGGCATTTCCATTTGGCTAAAGAAAACCATTCGGTGCTACCATTTTCTCGTCCTCCAGAGATCAGTGAACCATGTTCACCTTGGAGCCCGACCCAGGGCTGCTGGTGCCTGTGGAAGCTACTACACCCAGCCGTAGCTTTCCCCTCCCTAGGAGCTTGCTTTTAGGCTTCCTCTGGAAATGTGGAGTGCCATGCAGAGACCGGGCAGCAGAGCTCCCGGCGTGATCCCCCATCCCAGGATGAGGGAGCGATATGGGCCGCCCGTCAGGAAGGGGCGCAGGACTTCACGCAGCATGCTGCTCCTGAAACCGCAAAGTGTGGGGGACCAGAAGAAGGACGAGAAAAAGAGTGGATACAGGAAAATGCAAATATAGCAGATGTTGCCACGTCTAAGGGGTTTACGTTTAATACAACAAATCAGGCAAGTCATTGTTCTAAAGTGTTTATCTGGTGGTTTCCATTTGGAACCTTAATGCATCAGAACCTTGACTTTGTTCTCCCTAATTCATCTTTACCTATATATTTTATTATTACTGATAGCTTCCCCCTTAAGCCTGTCTATTTGCTAGTAGATTTGACAGACGACAGCTACTCTTTGGGATGTTAGATGGCATTTGTACGGCTATGATGCCAGGAGCGTTCTAAGCGCTGGTGTTGCATATTTATTGATCTCCATATTCCCAATAATCTGATGCACGTCACATTTGACAACATTATGTGGAGAGGTCAGCTGTATGGGGCTAATGAAACTGTTTCAAAGATGGATGTTGTTTTCCACAACATTAACCTTGCAAATAGCTGTCACTAGTGCATTTCACTATGGGGCCTGGCGTTTGAGAACCTCCCTTTTTTTATTGTTGACGTTAACATTAAACAAAACCTGAAGCCATTAAATCTCAGTATTTATGTATGATAGAAAACGTGGACGACATGGCACCATTCCAAATGAAAATCTTATTAACAACATACAGTGCTTGTGGCAAAGTCCCGAACAATCTGAAAATTGGTTTGGCTGTCTGAAATGTTTGACAGATTAGCCAAGGATGATGTAAAAGGGCTGAAGAGGGAACAGCTGAATTCTAAGGATTAAAGCGGCAAATAGAAAACCCTGATGTAATCAGAAAACGCACAGCACTTTCATATTTTACTGCAATATTACTGTTCTCACCCAGAGCTTATTACATCCAGGGCAATATAAAATTTAGATTACCCTTTTATGCTAAAATTATTTCACTAGCATGTAAAATGTCACAAGGAAGCACTGAATTTCTGAAGAAGTCCCTGGAAGTTCTTTTTCTTTAAAAAATACTGTTATGATGATTTAAATATTTAATTGTAGGATTTCTGCTGTCATACTAAGGCACTTCAGAACAGCAGTCCTAAGGGCGATAAAAATAATCCTAGGAGGCCCCTTTCCCACATTACAGTGTTTTAAAACAGTTGTAGTAACTCTTTTTCGATGTCATACTGCATCTTTTGTAATGTAAATTTTGCACATACTTACAGAACACAATTCCAAATATGATTTTGATAGGCAAGCAATTTAGAAAATGCTTATGTTGGCCATCTGAGCTGTGGAGTGCCTCATATTTTTACAGGGTCTATTGGGACTTCAGTGCTTTTTAAGTGAACAAGGAAAAAAAAAAAAACAACCCACATCCTGGGCTGGAAATCTGTGATTACATTTTAATATTTCAAGGTGCACTCGGTAAATGTTAATGGAAGGCCCATTCACAAAGGGTTAGATTCCCCCACTGCTAGAAGTAGAGGTAGATGAGGAGAGCCAAATGTGGCCTCACAAGGTCTTTCAGGTGATGTGAGCTGGAATTATTGCACTGTCTCTGTGGAATAACAGCTACGGAGATTGCTCTTCAGCGGCAGCACCTGGATATTGTGCGCGGCGTGCGGGCAGCCGACTGCAGCGTGCCCTCTGCTCGCGGACCACCAGTGCCATCCTGACATGTTAGGCAATAGTTCTGTCATTTAAACTTGCCGTAATAAAGCCACTAGCTTTCACCCAGAGGGGTCCCAAGTGCTGCTTGTAGGTGAGACTTGCCCCTTTGAAAGCTAGTGGTCGTGGTTAGGACCTTGAGCTGGTAAAGGCACTGGAAGGGTATCCTCAGTTGAACTTCATGAGCTTTGGATCATGCTGTCAAATGAACACCCCAAACTGGAGTGTAAAAAAGGTCTGCTGAGATGGAAAACACCTAAGGGATCGCTTTTAAAAAACTATCTAGGATGAGCTTCGCATAGGTTGTGATTCATTTCACCTTCTGTAAGTTGTCTAAAAACTAAAAATTGTCTCTAAGCTAGTCGTCTGGGCTATCTCACCACTCCGTGGGGGCAGAGGAGGACCTCAGGAGAGCAGTTCTTGCATTAGGACAGAGCTATTGCCTTCTGGAGGCATCTTTTGCCTATAGATTTAGACTGGCTAACATAGAAACCCAATTTTTAGGCAGTCAAAGTTGATGAGATGGCAGCCACCCTAGTAAACTGCATGAATATCTGTTACTATAGAAACATCCAGCTAATGTGGTCCTCAGGCTAGTTTTGGGACTTTTCTTAAGATATAGTCAGAAAAGAAGCAGAATGCTTTTTTATTTCATATTTATTTTATAGCGCAGTAGAGTTTGCTCTAGCACATATTTTTTTTGTTAAGAGTTTGTTAAGAATGCAGATACTCGCAAGTCATAAAAAGGTCTCTTCCCTCAACTTGCGGCAGTTTCTTTGGTGTCTGCATTGCTTGCTTAGTGACTTCGCACAGGGTCGTGGAGAGTTTCTCCAGAAGTAGAATCTAATGCCAAGTGAACATTGCAAGGGGAGTTAAAACAGCTGATTTGTATTTATATTGTTACTTAGTAACAAGTATCACTGTTAATTGAAAACACACCCCCCAATAATTCTCAAGTTGCAAAATGTCATTATCATATGAGGTTGTGTAAAGATGTAATACACTTCTATAACATGATTTCTGATATTACTGCGCTCACAAGCCATAAAATATTGAGTGCTCACCAAAAAGGAATTAATAGAAAAAACCAGCTTTTTACTTTAAAAGCTAATGAACTATGGTTTCCTGCTATTTGTCTTTTGAGTTTAAATAGTCTAGATCTCATTTTCAAGCTCTTCTCTGAATCCAAAACAGCTGGTTTATTTTCTAAGGAAAACAGGGGAAGGTCAGCAGAGCCTCTCACAAATACAAAGGCTCCAGGAGCTGGAGCTTTAAGATTTCAAATGATTATGACACAAACAGCTTGAGCACTGTCAGCAATGCTCTAGGGTTTTTTTTTTTTTCTTTCAATCCCAAGATTAATATAATCTCTTTAAAGAAGTTAATATGAAAAAGACAGGTCTCCTTACCGTAGAAATGTATACCTGACCTTTCTGTATTATTTATTCTTTTTTTTTTTAAACTCATTCATAACACTTTGGTGGAGTATTTTGTGTTCATAAGTCACTTACAAGGATTCCTGTCCTTTTGTTACTGACGTTTCTGTACTTGGAGGTGCTGTATTATCACAGTGACGAAACTGTCTAATGCTCCCTATCTGTCCCGGGACTGGGAGCAAGGGCCACATTTTTTTCTTGGCTTTGCCAATATGACCTATGTTTTTTTTTTTTTTTTCCTGTGAAGTAGAAATTCTACAATTAGTAGCTGGAGCCCGGATGTCCCCCTTGAGCGAGCACAGTTAGGGCAGGGTGGCTCTCTAGCCAATAGCACATAAAGCTATGACATGGCCAGAATTACTGCTCGAATGCCTGGTGCAGACCCGTTTTTCAGCTGGGTCGTTTGGGCTGGGCTGCCGTCTAGAGCCAGGCTAAGAGCTGTGTCTCCGTATCTCTAACGAGGTGCTGCAATACTCTGCCGCTGCATCCTTAAAGACTGAGAAATACCTTTCCTTAATATCACTAGTGGCTTCAAAATAATGCTTAAGTGGGACTTCAGGGGTTGCATAAGTCTAGTTCTAGACCTCTGGATGGAATCACATTTAAGCCTTAGGGAACCTCGTCTGTCCCTCCGAACGGCAAAGTGCTGTGCACTCGGCCCTGATTGTTCGGTAACTTGCAGAAATGAGCCCGCATAAAGCGTTAAAGAACTTCCGAGCGCTGTGTTTGATTGCGCAGAGTTTCAGAGAGAGGAGAGGGGAGAATAGCAGCCCCAGGACCAAGGCCTCAGACCTGAAATTAGGGGGAATTTCTGAGAAGAATCGCCTATCGGGCTGGGGGAGGTGGAAATGCTGCTGGTGCGAGGACTGCAGGATTTGTACCACAGTCCTCAGGAACCGCAATATACCACGTTACATTCAGCTATTGCTCCTGAGATACAAAACGCCAGAAAAATAACACACCGGTTCTTGACAGTAGAACAAAGGAAACCAGAGTTCGTTTTGCTTAATGACTTTTGTTCTTACATCCACGAACTTCCAATAATGCAAGCTCTCCTGACATGTTCCCCAGCACACCTGCGTCTCCTAAACTCCCTGCCCCACACTACCCTTGCAAACTAAGCTTCACCTCTTCGGATAACTAGGCTAAAAACAAGCAAATGGAAAAGGTGGTAAAATAATATGTTAACCGACATTTTGAAACTTTGCAAAAATAACGCTTTTCAACGTAAAATATTGAAATGCTGTAGGAATTTCTGTTGATGCCATAAAAAACGCGTACACATATGGGCTCCTTAAAACCTCTTTTTCAGATGAAAAAGCATCCTCACACACATCCTAGCATCCTCTTCTGCCCTGGTAAGTACTCCTGCTTCGCACATACAGACAGACTATAAGGCTGGGTAATTTGCAGGGAGTGGGAAGAGAGCCCTTGTAACTCAAGACATTTTAATACAAGGTTTCCTTCTGCTAGAAAAAAGAAAAGTACTACTGATCTGCCAGGTGATTTTGCAGAGCGGATTGGGGATCCACCTTCTCCATGCAGAACGAGGAGGGTCTTCTCTTGCCACCAGCTCCTTTGAGCCCGGTAACGTTAGAGCCCAGTTCTGCTCTCCGCGCGTCTACGCGTGCAGTGGGGCTGCCAGATGTCTGCAGCCCTGCTCCTACGAGCGCACTGGTTTAGACCAAGTGGGTGCAGTCCCAGTCTCGAGCTGCAGTCCGTGTCGGCTGGGACGGGGCCTGGGTGTGCAAGACGGAGCAGGACGGAGCCGCGGCTGAGGGCGGCTTAGGTACTGCAGAGGCAGGCTCCCTCTGAAACCTGCCTGAAGCAGAGCAGGGCTTCATAAACGCCCGTCTCCTGAAACAGAAATGCAAAAACATTTGTGCATTATTGGGTTTGTTTTTCAATATCACAGGCTGTTTATAGCTAGCAATTGCATCAAACCGGCTCTTAAATGCGGGTTAAAGGCCTTGATGAAATACAGAACACCTCAAAAAGACAACCTAAATTTTTGCCATTTTAAACTTTGCATGGCTGCTACGCTACAACAGCCACCCAGGTTAATGAGCTGTGAGTTTAAACAGCAATTGAAGAAGTCGGTGATAAATACAGAGCAGTTTGCTTTTTGCCTTCCCGTGGCTTTCCTGGGCTTCTGAAGGCCTTCCACTGATGGAGAGCTTTTAATTTCACATTTTGGCCCCCACCACAGGTGATAAACAAAGGTTTCCCATTGCTACGACTCGGGTCAGTGCTGCAACCTTAGCGTCAGTCCCGCTGCCTGTAATTACACACAAAAGGTTACTGGGATCCGCAGCTAATTTGCAGCCTCTGTTTAGCAGAATTTAATAGCAGGTATTACTGGTGCAGCAGTAATTAAGGACCTTTGTCAATAAGACGGAATAGATGGCCACACTTTGTTGTAATCAGTGGACTCTTGAGAACCCAGAGGAGTGAAAAGCAGGGAGAGGAGCAATCCATTTTGCGAATAACATGGCTGTCCTTTCACCCCCCTACTCCCTCCCCCTCCTGAAACCAGCACTGGAATAATAATTCCCCAGGCAATGAAAGTACAGGAATAAAAGTACTTACCCTCCAGCCTGTGATTTTTTTTTTTTTTACTTTTTATTTACTCTACTGTGCTTTTTATTTGCTTCGGGCTGCATTTGATGAAGTATTGTTTAAACAGCGCCGAGCAGAATGGATACAGGGAGATGGAAAATAGAAAGAGGAGGAATTTTAACCAGGTGGATGTATGCATTTGCCTTTAAGGTGGACGGCGTTCGGTTTATCAATTATTTCCTTTGGGTTTTTAAAAAAGAGAAAGAAATGACAAAAACAAGTGGCTCGGTGAAGAGGTGGAGAGCGTCATTTAGAGCTGGCTCCGCGCAGAGTCGTTCAGCTGTAAATGGGTCGCAAGCAGCAAGCGAGGAGTGAACTTGGTGTAGCATTGTAAACCCCCCCTTGCCTTTTTTTCCCCCCCCTCCATCCCCCTCCATCACTAATGTACCAATGAATGGCCTGGCACAGGGCTGAGCGAGCTGGGGAGACACACACACAGACACACACACACACAGACACACAGACACACAGACACACACACGCACTGGCAGAGGGCGAAGGGATGGGGAGCGGGAGGCAGCGAGAGGCTGGTACGACACAATTCAAAGAGTGCTTTAAGGTGTACACTCCTTTCAGTAATTGGTGAAGAAGCTGCATTTCACTCCCTGATTTCCTGCCTTTTTACAGGTTTTAACAAGCATGATGCTTTTAATAGCGGTTTGAGTACTGGCTCTTTATGAAAGCTCTCTTTTTTAAAGCAGCTTTAACTATACCCTTTCTGTCGGTAATGTCTGAAAAACTTCTACCTTTAATCATTCCTGGATCAGGCAGCAAACAAGCAGCTCCTTTTCCTTTTTCAATTACATGCTGGATATTCAGCACACATATAAAAAAAGAAAAAGAAAGAAAAAAGAAGCATCTTGAACCTATCATGTATTAAATGCAGCTCTTTGCTGCTGCATTAAAATAACACCAAGGATCTGGCTTCAGCCAACAAAAGCCAGAAATGTAAAGTTAAAGCTGCAGTCCTCCTTTTTATCTGCTCCATTGTGATAAGGCACTGTAGCACTCTTAAAACAGTAGAGAATTTTCTATACCTTATAGGCTGTGATACTAAGCTAAGAGATCCTAAGTTTTCTGAGACCCACAGCAAATCTTTTACTGCATGTTATGGATGGGCTCTGCCTGGTGCTGTGGCTGTACGGTGTTTGCATTTAATTTGTTGCAATGCTAATTCAAAAAGGGAATGTAACAGCAAGCTGGTTCATTTTATCAGATAGGGAGGTCTACATCTTGATGAGGTCACTCACACGTGAAGATGAGCTGCGTGGTCCTTAGTGGACATTAGCCCGCAGAACGAAAAATGGAATTACCTCAAAGGAAGCCCAAGCTTGAAATAGGAGGGAGCTGAAGATCAGGACAGTATGACTCAGAGAGCCATGAGGGAAAGCCAGGAAGTACTTTGTCAGATTTTGGCTATTGTTAGCATAGTATTGTGGGTCTTGGACAACTTAAATCTGCACGAGGAAGGGATAGCTGACCTAATGGAGTCTTCTGGTCTTCTCTCTTCCTTGCTTGTAGAAGGAACGCTGCTCAGCATATGTGTGTGTATGTATATATATATATATATATATATATATATATATATGCATATATACATATATATATATCCCTTCTAGCTCCAATGGAAAGCCTGGTCCCAAAGGAGTTAGTAAGACTGGATTGATCTAATAGCACTGGAGAAGTTCATTCCACAGCCTTAGTGTCTAGCACTCACATATTTTACCCTGGCTATCAAGAATGGTGTGAGCTGGAGGAGTACAGTTGTTTTGGTGGTTCATGGGCAGAGTTTCCCCGTCCTTTTCATTACTTTGAAGATTTAGACAGAGTCTTTGAATTACTTGCAGACTGGGAACTGATTTGCATTGATTTCATCTTCTGCCCTGGACACAGTTCACTGCACTATTTCAGTCTGAAAACACAGAGGAAGTATCTTGCTTGGGAAGAGAGAAAAACACCTTTCAGCAAGCTCTGTGCACAGTGCTTCTGATATCACTGATCATCCTGGTGGTTCTGGAAGGACCTCTTCCCATCTCCTTAGCTTTACATACATTTTTGAGGCATGTGAAGCTAATATCCTCACATGAAGCAATAGCACAGGTGGACTGGTAAATCCTTTTGGTAAGCTGCAGATAAATGGTCATGGCTGGAAGCTGGAATAAGAAACCCCCCCAACCCTTGTTGAAGATAATCTGGGGCTAGAGGGATCGTTCACCACCTACAGGATACTTCTGAAGAACTCAGTGGGTACTTACAGCCCAACACTCAGATAAAGAAAAGAGGCAGCCTGCCTACTGCTCTTGTTCTGCAGATGGCACCAAATAAGTCAGTTCTAAGGGTAGCTGCAGAGAAGAAAAAAGGTGGTGGGTTACAAGATTACAACTTCATGTATAAATACATAGGGGATGAGGATGCTTTGACCTAGTGTTGGTTTTGAGTATTCTAGTATTTCCATACTGTACTCCAAGTAGGCCTATCCTCAGAGGTGCTAATTGCCATAGCTCAGATTTCTCTGGCTTATCATCTGAATCCAAGACATGAAACGGGTTCTTCCGTGGGGTTCAGCTGAGCTATGCCAATTGACACCACTGAGGACTGGCCTACTTGAAGTAAGAAACAATAATCTAATTTTTCAAGGAGGAGACTGAGGGATAGGTTCTGAGCTTCTTATGTTGATGTTAATACGTCTGCTTGTATAAGCGAGCAGCTACCAGAACATCAGGAGCAGGAGCAGGAGCAGGAGCATAATCTGGCCTAGGGAAGCTAAACACTAATTTCATGAAAGCCTGTGATTGTGCTAGTAATTGTATTCAGTATTTTTGAGTTAGTAGTACAGGACCTTAGCCCACACTCATTATTTTTCCCAACAGAAGACCACCAAACTATGGAAAACGAAGGACGATTTTGGAATGTGTTAGAGAAGGGAAAGAACGATGGATACAGCCTTTTGATGGATGTGGTTTACAGCAAAGCGTTACAATCTTTTATATAAAAAAAAGTGCATACTTGACTGAATGCAAGTGGAATTTAAATAGGAACCCCTAGAAAGCGAAGTTTTAGTGACGATGATACCAAAGTGGAGAATCACTAACAGAGTTTCCCCGGTCTGATAGAGGCTAGTTTAGTCTGTAGTAGGTAAAAATTAAGAGATAATCTCAATAGAGAAGAATGTTGTTGCAGGATTGTTGTTGTAATGGTCTCCTGCTGCTAACTAAATGTCTAAGGCTAATCTTAGACATTTACTTTTTGAGCAAGAGACACTGATCTGAAAAGCATATTTGGCATTATTTGAAGTGCAATCCTGCAGATAATATACGCAGATATAAGATACTGTAATAGTGAATTAGGGTTCGTCAGCTACTTCTGTGTTGTTGGGGACCTAATCCTCAGGCATTCTAGGGTGACGACTGTGATGAGGCTGAGAAAGCAAGGCTTATTGCTGGTCTTGAGATTTTTCTACTTAGAGCTAACGGAATCTGGCTTTCACAGATGGGGGACAAAGGGCAGAACATGACCAGATATACCCATATCTGATCGGAAGGCTGAAGCAAACCTGATTTGCTTGGGACCGTTCTACTGAAACTTTGTCAGTAAAAGCCAGAAGGCAAAAGATAAATATGAAAGTCTGAGGTTCAAAGGTGAGTTATTTTCCTTCAGGGAAAATGTATCTCCTGCAAGAACAGTTGAAAGTTGGTGTTCAATAGGTCACACTCTTTAACCTTTCTTCAGTGCTCTGTGGTCATTTGATATCCAAGCCACTTCCCTATAAATGCAAAGCATAATACATGCGATTTCCACAGATACAAAGCTATATGCTATAAATATGACAGAAGAAAGAGTAATCTATATTTAATGAACTTGCTTGAGAAATGTTCATTTCAAGGTAAATTAGTTTATGGTCTCTGAAAAAAGTCTAATTTCATTCCTCTTCATTTTATTCCTCTTCCCACCTGACTTCTGTTTAGTAATGGTTACTGTGAAAGTCAAGAGACGGTGGTGAAGTAGAGACCTCTTACTGAACATCTCTTCTGTTGTTCCTGCCCACTTGTTACACCCTGTGCATGAGTCCATTGATGAAGTCTGGCTGGTACTGAAAGCTGCAGGCTCAACTGAATGCGTAAAATTCTCATTCCTCTGTGTTATACTCTTTCCTGTCCTTTGCTTTCCAAAGTGTTGATATCCTGTTTGAACGCTCTTCTGGACGATGCTCAAGGCAGTCCACACTTCAGCTGTATTAGGCTGTTTGTGGTGAACATGCACATGTACTAAACTAGTTTTAGCATTAAGGTAATTTAAAGTTTTAAGAGCTCTACCCATCAAATGATCTCAGCGTTGCCCCTCTTGGCTCCTCTCTAAAACCCTGTTGAAGGTCTGAAGGCTGGCTTCTCCATGGAGGAGGAACAGCGTAAAGAGTTGAGGCATATCCTACTTCAGACTTGTATTAAAAAAACGTTAGTGCCAACGAGATAATAAGTAGGCCCTCCTAGTCTCAGCTTCCGGTTTCCACAGGGAACTGAGGGCTCAACTTTGTTATAGTCTGCTATAACAAAAGCTGAGCAGCAAGTTTTCCTGCTACCCGTATCTTCTCTCCAGTAGCTTCCTCTTTGGGGCAGATACAAACAACAATAGTCTCTTTCCTGGGAATTAAAGCTTAACAGTGTGCTAATTTCAATACCCGCAAGGTGCTATGTCAAAGGAAAAAGCAAGCTCAACATCGATCTCTTTGTTGTGATACTTGATTTCAAAATGTGGTTATTATTGCTCAGGATCTTCCAGACCCTCAAATTTGCTGGCCCAAGTAGCTGGACTTCTCACTGGGTGAACTTTCTATTGAGGCCACACACTGCAGGCACATAGGGCTGGACATTGTGGGCCCTTCGTTTCTGCACAAAGCTCTTCCATGGCAGCTGCTGCAGTCCGCAAAGGCAAGCAGGGGCAGAGTCCCCCATGCACAGCTCTTCCATGCAAGAAAAGCTCTGTGTTGGCTACTGCAACTAAACGTCCGCCCTAGCTCTGGAGGGGCTGATGCTGTGACCCGCAGATTCATACAGCTCTTGAGATCTCTGCCACAACCGAGGGAAGGTCCCACGTGACCTGGCCTCTCACACCCGTTTCCAGTGCCGACAGAGTAAGGAGCTTCCACAGTCCAGCTCCGGCAGGAATTTCATGAGTGCTTGTAGTTTCTGATAGAGCTTTTCTGTGAGCGAGTGTTTGTGCATGTGTGCGTGTTATCTATGGATCATTCATCCTGACTAAAAATCGTCCCCAGACTTATAAAATAGATGAGCATATGCTTGAGGGAAAGTCCAGCCTGGGCCATCTAACCTGAATATCCTCAGCCGCTGTCAGTGTCATGGCGAATGGAAACTGCTCACATACTTTGCAGGATTTACCCTTCAAAAGGTATAAATAGACCTGAGCTTAAAAGAGGGCTATGTTCCTCCCAGGGCCTGTGCCAGTTCACAGACCTGTAGAGCTCACAATATAGGTAGGGACTGAACTAAGAGGTTCAGTTTTGGGCACAGCTGAATGTAGAGAAGGTTGAATTTTGGATGACTCAGATCATGCAGGTTTGCCCATCTTTACCAAAGAGAAAGTAAATAATTCTGCACTACTACTGTGCAGAAACCACTAACTGGTTTCAGCTTTGAGAGAGCTGTGTACAACTTCAGTTTGCTCCCTAAACAGAAATTACACTGTCAGCTAATTTACAAGCATATTTTTTAAAATTCATTTTTCTGGGATGCTCAGCAAGAGCATGGGAAATCTGGATATTCCTCTGGACAGGAAATCCCAAACATTGCATGAGAGTAGAACCAACCTTCAGAACTGCTGTTGTATGTGGTGCCTGCAGAGGAAGTTGTGAAAAATGGGACCTGAAGCCTTAGATCAGTGGAGGACAAAAAGAAAAAATGGCAAACAAAACGAATGCGAAACTGCAGAGGAGGACAGTCTTCTGGCCTTGCTTCTTCACGTGTGAGCTTAGGGGTCAGAGTTCTGAAAAAGCCAGGAGCAAGTTGGGGATTTCTTTCATACATGCAGGTGACAGTGCCAGGCATGGGCTGAGGATAGCCGGGGCACAGTGTGCTCTCTGTGCTCCCCTCCTCTTCCCCGTGCGGTGGGTGGGAGCCAGCTGTGTTGGCACTCTGCCTTTCAAAGGAGTATCTAGCTGTGGAGATATGACCAGTCTCACTGCCTTCTGCAGTGCACAGGGATCAGAGCTGAGCAGCTGGGATCAGACCTACCCCTCATACCACTGGTCTCGTTCGTGCAAGTTTTTTTTTTTTTTTCAGTCCTGCATTTTTAATATAAATAAAAAACTTGATCTCTGCCACTGGGAAACTGCATCCCATTTTTTTTCCTAACAGAAAAATGGGAATAGGTTTCCTTTAACTAGTGGAAGGGTCTAGACTCTAAAAAGGTTTCTATTATTGTGCGCCCGGGGTCCTTAGTTTTAGACATTTATCTTCTGGCGAACCAGTAGGGAACCAGAAAGGCAGTATTTTGCAACTCCTGGACCCCCCAGCTCTAAAGAATGACTCAAAGCTGAAATTGAAGCAGGTGCATCATCTTCTTCATTGTGTCACTTTTAGCACAAACATTATACTTTATGGGCTTCAACTATCAAAATAGTTTGTGCAACGGACCCTAAAAATGGCAATGCATCAATCAATCAGTCAAGCTTTATTGCTTCAACTTTCTTTACAGTGGGCTTATAAGCCATATTATAATACACAATAAGAAACCCAACAGAATACAAATGCATTATAATGCAGTACCATTTCCGTGGTTCTGCTTCGAACCCTGTAGCTGCACTCTTAGGAATATCCCAGTGAATCAGTCACACCGAGCCAAATGCATCCCTGGTGTAAAGTCATCGATTCTGGCCTGCCAGACCAGCTCTGAGGGACTGTTTCAGGCCTTCGTGGTGGCTTGCACATGCTCCTGGGCAAGCCATGCTCCCGCTGGGCATGTAAATAGGATGCGACACGGTGTTTAAAGAGGGTTGCAAAATGAAGTAAGTTGCCCGGGCAGGCAACTGAGCAGAGGGCTCTTCTTTCCCTCGGGCTGTATCAAGACTGTGGGGCCTTCAGCCATTAGCTGGATATTTTTTCTTCCTGGAAGTGTGATCCTAAAGTGCTCTGCCTAACTTAGGCGGTAACGCGGTTTGACCAGGGTTGCTCCCCTGAGACCCCACTGAAGCACCACAGGAAAGGGGGTTATGACCCACATGAGCAGGTACTATTGTGTAGGAGTTGGTACTGGGAACTGCCAGGGTTCCCGTTGCTCCTTGCCAGCAGCCAGCACAGATCTGGCCAATAAGTTGTGGCTCTTTATTATGCGTATGAACCTTGCTACTACCATACATGCCCTTATCATTCCAGCACATACAGCCAAATAATGAAGCAGGGCTTGAAAGGAAGCTGCTGAAGGAAGAGGTACGGAGCGGATGGACCTTTTGCCGGGAGCCTTAACCCAGGGCTCTGGCACCTGCTATGGGGCTGCCTCATGGCCACCGGCCACCATCGGATAAGGGCTTTCTGGGCTGGACCCTGCTGGGGACCCACCTCTTCCCCTTCAGGACAGAGTTGGAGGTAAGTCCCCGATCAGTGAAGGTTTGAGAATAAAAGTGGAACAGGCCCTTGAGAGCTGCCTGCAGACTCCTCTGCCCTGTCTGACCCTGCTGAGTTGGCTGTGTTGCTTGCTGGAAGTCTGCCTGTTGAATTGGTTGAGAAGAAATAGAGTCCTGCGCTGGTGGGTTTTATGCAGAAGGGAAGCTGGCAAAGTGGAGCGGCCAGGGGACACGTTTGCTTAGTCTTTTGTCTTCTTCATTGTGGAGACGCCTCATAGGCTTTCTGTAAATGTTACATATAGGTGCTCTTTCTGTCATCAGCAAGGACAGTTTTGTGGGGGACGGATGCGTCTATATTGGCACTGAAATAAATGCAAACATGGGTAAGGCCTATATTGGGAAATAGGCCAGTGTTTAGAAATTTAAACAGCCAGCACAGGTGAGCAAGTGGCCATCTATGGACTGTTACATGATTGTTGCATGAAAACTTTGCAGTGTAGATGTCAGGATTTCATCTAAATATTTTGGTTTGAGATGGCATGGTTGTGCCAGATAATTGCATCCGTGTTAATGCTTACATTAGATACACCCACATGTACATGCGCACACACAAATTGCATCTGTAAGCTATGCATTCCTATCTCTATAACTTTCTCATACAGGCCAGCTCTTCAGTGCAGAAGAGTAAGTTAGAAAAGGTGAATTAAAGGGAAAAAACAAGGATTAGGGTGAAATAAAAAAGAATGTGGTTCTTGAATATGATCATTTTATTATGTAATGTACAGAATATAGAATTTGATGTTTTGGATTCTTTTTAGGAGAACCAGAATTTTAGGTAATTTTGGAATAAAAACTGTTTGTAAATAAGTAAATAGCATCTATTCTGCAAAACAGAATATTCTGTAATATTTGTTCCTTCCCCAAATACTCCTGTTGTTTATATCAGTTCATAGAGTTTATTATAGTATTTGTAGTGGAAATCTCTAATTTGGTGTTTCTCTAGTGAGTTTAATGAGCCTGAAAAGTGACATTTAGAGCTAGTTTTCTCTTTGTGCTTTGAAAAATGAAATACAAGTAGTTATCTGTTAAATGAGATAATTACATCGCTACTTTGCTAAAGGCACATATTAGTGATTTTTAGCTTGTTTCACTTAATTAAAGCTTTACAAAATGTAGAGTGCCAAACCGTTAATAGACCTGTTGGAACAGTTACTGAGACCGTGAAATAAAACCAGTTGTTCTAAACAAGTCACAAAAAGAGATTGATGAAATGGCTGGCAGCTCAGCCATAAATTTAAGCCTTGGCTGCATTAGAGCAAACGTAATAATAGCGGCAAGTAACCAATATTTTTAATTTTACTGATCTTTCTGCAATAATTATAGGGAACTTTTAATGTCTGTAATTAGAATGTTAGAGATAGGGTGACTTAGACCAGTGCTGCACTGTGAAAAATTGAATACTTACTATAATTGAAAATTAATCATTTTTCATTACGAGGAAGGGATGCGGTTATTATTTTGAATAGGCTGAGATACAGCATATTAATTATGGGCAAACAAATTCACGTATTTGAAGTTAGTGGCTTTGAGGTCAGCAGGCAAGACTCTGCTGGGAGTACCTCTGCTCACACAACATATTTGGTATGGAAAATTGATGCATGTTTGTCTGCCTAGTAATTGTAGCACAGAAGTTCCCTTTGCTACAAGTTCTGATCGCAGAATCACTGAATTTGGTTAGTAATCCCGCAGTGAACAATCTTTGGGCTTTGTCATTTTAAACAACCCCCAGGGGAATGGGCAGAATAACCTACCGAGAAAGCCAGACGTAATCCAAAATAAATGTATGCAGTTCTCCCAGAAGCCTCTGAGCAGATTTGAACAGTGAGGTGACAAATAACCTGCGATGTTCATTACATGAGCCAAAAATGGTGCAAGTGCTTTCCTAGAAGTGTGAACTATTAACCGTTAGCAGATCCGTTTCATGGTTGTTCAAAGGCCGTGCCTTTCCCTGCTCACGTCCCGGGAGCTTGGGCAGCGCCAGCTCCTCGCCTGATGGGAACAGACACAGCTCCACTGAAACCTCGGTTAAGCAAAGTTGTGTCTCTCTGACAGATGGTCCTCTAGTGGGGAGACGGCAAAGCAGCTTGCGGAAGGGAAGGGTTTTAGCCATGGTACTCCTGCGATGAAATTGTTTATTTTGCCCTGAGTGCAAACGTGGGCACTGCAGGACACGTAGTCGAACCAGGGAAGTCGCTTGTAATTGAGAATGGTACCAGAAATAACGTTTCTCGATTGGCAGCATTTTCAAATGGAAATATATTTTGGCTAGCTAAGATTTTCAGCTGAAAATATGAATGAAAAGGTATTTTTCTTTCTGTTTCGATGAAAAAGATCTCTCTCTCTTTTTTTATTTTTTTTTACCAGCTCTGCTCTTTTGTGATGTGTGTTCACTGACACAAGATTTATAACGTTCACCATCACGTGTGGCACGCTCAACTTTGTTACATTACTGTTGTGTTTAAAAGGTGGCGTTTTATGCTCAAAAGACCATGTGAAAATATCACCGTCTTGCTCAGCAATTCTTCTCCTGTGCATCTGTCACTGATTCCAGCTGCCAACTGTAAGGGCAGCAGGCATGAAAAGTCTGCTTCAAATACTATTTAAGTCAACAATAGTTTCTTGCCCAGGTAAGAATTTCCTAGAAAGCACCCAATCTTAGGAGCAATAAATGGGCGTAATTGTGAGAAGAGCTTCCCTTCTCCTTGGGTCTGATAGCTTTGTTCTGGCTGAAGCAGAAAAGGTAAAAGCAGAAGCGCTGGCTATGCCTCCTTTTTTATATGCACAGCTGTACTGTCCGGGCTATACACCTTCCTCTCTTGTCATTAGGCTGAACAAGGATGTGGCTGCTCATGACTGGGTGATTGATGTCAAATGCAGTAGCAACATTAAATTTGTCTGAAATGGACAAAGAAAAGCATTATTCACTGTAAAAATCTTGTCTAAAGTTCCCATCTAGCCGGTGCTGTTCTTAAATTACATTTGTATGAATTTTAAAATGGTTTTTTAAATTTCTTGGCCCATGATTGTTCCCAAGGTCACAAAATCAGAAAGCTGGGATCTGAGGCTTGTTGAAGCTGGTAGTGAAAAATGTGCCTGTAATATATCTTCATATTTGCAAATGTATTTTATTGCTGTCCATATCCTGTGAGAAAAATCCAATGTTCTTAAAAGACAAGCACTGCTTGTTATATAGACACTTATTAATGTTTGTTAGAAACTCATCTCACTAACGTCCATGGCTTTATTGGAAGTTCCTTAAGTAGCAAATCCAATTTCCTTTCTTATGCTTGTGCTTACTTAATTAGCATCAAATATTGAATGAGGCAAAACAAAGTTTGATATTCATTTTAATAAGTTATATAAAGTTAGCATAATCTCACTGAGTACATTCTTCATTGTTCCAACGGCATACACCAAGTGCCTTTGCAGCGGCTTAGGGGTTTTTTCTCTTTTCTCTTCATATAGGTTAGATAACCTAGCAACTAATGAGACAACCAGTGGAAGAAAGGAATGAATTTTAAAATAAGCCCTTTACAGTCTGTGTAATGGGGATGCAGGACTTCGTGCTGTGCACTAGTGTGTGCTAGCAGGTAGCTGGGAATCGTTTGCTATAGCAAAGGGTTAGGACCTAATCCTGAGAGGAGCTGTGTCACAGAAAAACCTTCAAAGAGCCTTCAAGGAACCATGTGATATAATGGTGATCTGCTTATATGTGCAGAAAGCAAGGATCTACAGCGTGTTTGTGATGACAACGCTTTTCGTGCGTGCTTCATCCCAGCCCTGCGCAGAGCCCAGTCGGACACGTGCACCGGCTTAGGTCTGCACCCGCTCTGGTGATTCACTCTTATCCAAATGTTTACCTGATCATGTGATGTCTGTTGACCTTAGAACAAGTGTTATCATATTGGAAAGTAATGATTAAAAAAAAATACTGTACTACAGTAAAGCTATTATAAGCTATAGTGTTTTGTGCCATTACTGGGGAATATGGTATTGATTTTTTAATAAATTATGCCATAACCTACATTTTTGCCTTAGGTTAGCATTTAACACCATAAGCAGAAGAAAGGCACAATATTATAGTGATATCAGAACAAGATTTACCCAACCACAAACTTCAGCACATACTTTAAGATCAAGATTGGAGTTTCAGCTGGCTCCATGGTCACCCGTTTGGTGATCTTCTCCTGTCCTGCAGCTCGTTTCACACTTGGGCAGGAAATAGTGACCCGAAGGAGTGTGGCAGCCTAACCCTAAGCAGGGTTCAGGGTTCATGGTGCAGGGTTCAAAAGCAAGTTGTGACTATTCCTTAGCCATACGTCAACCTTGCTCCAGTAGCGCTGGATATCTCTGAGACAAGGAATGTCTCAGAAGTAGTTTTATGGAAGTGAAAGACAGAAGAAATCCAGCTTCATAATTTTTGTGAGTAGATGTTTTTCTGCTTTAAATGAAATGTTTTTTTCTATGAGGACGTTTAGATGAAGGACGTTATGATTGCTGTCTTTATTTGTAACTTCTATTTTTCAGATTTCTTTTTCTTTTAGGAAGGAAAAATTATTTTCATCAATTTTTTCACTTTATCCTTTTCCAGGGAAGGAGAGTAAAATAATAATAATAAAAAAATAGAGAGGAAGTTCTGTAAGTGGTTAAATATCCATGTAAGCCTTGAGCTGTATCACATGTATACACATGTATATCACATGTATTTTGCTGTCAAATGGGCATTAAAATAAAAAAGTCTTTGCTAGAAGGGCTTTCACTCCAAACAAAAAGCAGCTGTCTGTATATATCAATATTCAGCTCAGAGAGAGAAGATGGGGAGGGATGAAGCTCTCCTCTGGGGATGAAGGGTTGCTCACTACTGTGCTGTAACCTTTATTTCCAAGACAAATATTTCACAAGTTATTTTTGCATCCTGTTTTCCATCCAGTTAGCATCAAACAGCATCTCTTTTCCACCTAGCACTATGCCACAGAGTTTTTTAAGCAATATAACATTTTCTGGGTGGTTCTGAGAGTATTGCTCTGCTTGCTGAAATCGCTTCTTTACACAAATCTGTCATTGTCTGGGACAAAGGAGACATGCGAAGACACAGGCATGAAATGATGGTTCAAAATGATGGAATAAGAGCTTTCAGGCAAATACTTGGACGTATACTTTCCCTGTTCGTGAATCATGGCCAACTGAGGAGGCTGTAAATACCTTCGCCATGTATTTCCTTACCTCTACCGAGGAGCCCGGATTCGCAGTAGAAAGTTCTTAAATGCAGAACCGTGAGTCTAGCCCCCGTTTCCTGACGAGCATCTAGGATATTTGTAGCAACGAAGCCCATTTTAGCTAGAAGGTAAAATGCCTGAGAAGTTGAAATGGGTGATAGGAAGGGATTTGTCCAAATCTATTACGCATACCCACTTCATGAATATATACAATATGGTAAACTACTGAGGAAGCAGCTGAGCAAAGAAAGTGAATGAGTAATTCAGGAGAAGGCTCTGTTTCTAGGAGAAATAAAGTTAATGGGTATAACGGAAATGGACTCACCAGTATCAAAAATGAACATATATTTCCTATTACTAATATCCCTTATTAATACCTAAACTGACAAGAGAATTAACTCTCCAGGATTACAGTGTCAGCTGCAAAAACAAAATTTGCAATCACAAGTACATTTGTCTTTCTGAAGCCTGCATTTGTGTATCATTTCTATATGCCTGCTTGGCATATGACTGCAGTGCAAATTTTGCTCCTTCAGTGTAGGAATAAACTCAGACAATTTTAGATACTTACCAAAATATCCTCTAAGTAAAAAATTTAAAGTTCCCATTAGTATTAAACATTTCCTCTTCATGCTGTCAGTGCTGCCATAGAAAGAGAAATGTACCTCAGCTTGGCTCAAGCTTAAATTCCCTCTCTTCTAGTACTCCTTAAATAGCAAATTGTCAGCTTAAGAAACTTGTTGCTGATGACGACTGTGATTCATGACCCGTCCTAAAGAACTGGGAACGTAATGACTGTTTTTCATAGCCTGATAACTGCGTTGTACTCTAATCCCCTGGCTTCCAGTTTTAAGTTCCTTTAGACGTATAGCGGCGGCTGTTTCAGCTTCCAAGCCCCATGGGGCCTGGTGTCATACTCCTCCCAGTTTTAAAACTGACTTCAGTGGAACTGCTCCCGACTTACACCTGTGTAGGAGCGGATCGCGTGGCCTTTGGCTTTAATGAAGTCAAAACAGCTGTAACCACAGTCAGATTTTCTCTCTTTATTTTGTTTGAGATAGAAGAGTACTGGTAGACCTTTGTTACTTCGAAAAACATGGGTGGAAGATATGAGAAATAACAGCTTAAAATTAAAAATCCTGTTTGCAAATTCATATTAATTAAAAAGGGACATCTGAAGCCAAACGAAAAATCAATAAACTAGCTTGTTCTTCCTCAGTTAAGTAACATAATTTGTTCAATTTGTTTTATGTCTTTAAGTGAAGAACCTTTTACTCACTTTGATTCATGGACAGAGGTTAGAAAATGGTACAGTAGAAAGGAAATTAACATTTAACCTGCCCGCCTGAATATCCTAACTGATGTCTCAATGTGACTGCAGCTGTGAGTAAATTCTCCCAATAAACCAGGCAGAATATCTGTAATATTCATACGGCTACCTGTGCCTTGAGGAAAACTCAGACGGTTTTGCAGGTATAACAGACCACATTAGGAAAAATAATCTAAGCAGGATGTAACACTACTTGACATATATCTAATTTTTAAGTGCAAATTTCAAAAAGCGGTCCCTTCCCCATACAAATCATTGTGGCTTCACTGACTCAAAACAGTTAGTGCCTGCGAAAATTGTCAGTTTGACAGCTTGGAGCCTACAAGCTCTCTTTTCTGAGTGCAGAATTAGTCAAGAAGAAGCAATGGTGAAGCAAAACTACAGCACCACCCTCTATGAACATGTAAATTCAATTTGTATGGCATTTGACTCCTCAGGTAGCCAAAGGTCGTTAGAAAAGAGGCTACATAGTTCGAGGCTGTGGACTCGCCTTTATTAAAGTATGATGCCGTCCCACCTCAGAAAGAGACCTGTGAATAATCAGACTTGAAGCCTCCTCGGCGTTCTTCCCTCCCCCTGCAGAAACGTGTTGTAACATGACTGACTTCACCTCGGAGAGCCAATATAAAAAAAAAATACACTTACTATGGTATTAATTAACTCTCTAGGATTAAGATTTAGCTTATGTAACAGCCCAGGTTTGTCATCAGCAGGTGGCACATGGGAGACTCGGTACCAGAAACAGGCTGAAGAACTGCATTGCTTGCTGAGATATCTTGAATTTAACTGCAGAAGAGTGCGTTTTGATTTCAGCAGGAAGTTTGAGGATGCTGTACAATGTTTCTCAATTTTGTTAGCACTTGGTTATTTCAAACTTGCATGCTCTCTGAAGGTTTATCTCAGCTCACGGACACAGTAAAGGTGATCACAAGGCATCTGAAGAGCAGCAAACTTTTTCTTTTCTTTTCTTTTCTTTTTTCTTTTTTTTTAAGGAGAACAAAGAGGGATTGTGAGTCAAGCCTTTTATGAGGTTGACAAAAGGAAAAATAGAAAGGTGAATAAAAATCACAAATGCAATTCCTTCCTGGCTAGCTGCAGTTTGCTGTCCCACCACAGAAATTTACAGCTTTGAAATTTTCACTGTCATATTGGAGGTGGAGTTTTATTTATTTATTTATTTTTGGTAATCATCACCATGGAAGCAATTGCAATACCACATATACTGGATGCTGGCACCTATATGTGAATCAGACAAGAAAAGGAGGGAGACAACCAGTTATAAAAGAAGAAAGCTGGTGCTTACACTGAGAGATGCGCACCCTGTGTAATCAGCTGTGATGGGGGAAAGACACAGAAAAGGCCTGTAACTGTTCAATGGGTGTTTTGACAAAATAATATGGTTTTTTTTCCCAAAGTTTGCCAGAGTGGGGCTGTGTTTAATAAATGTGACGATTACGATCTGTGCAGAAAACCTCTTTATATTTATGCTTCTGCCCCCTTCCAGTTAATAGTAGCCAAATCATGGGGCAAAAAAGATTGGTTCGCAAAGTCATATTGCCTTGTAGATTTGAAAGCTGACTGCCTGAGCAGGCATTGGGATGAAATAGAAGCCTACTTCTTCTGGAGAGTATTTCTGAGAATGGGTGCAAGACAAGACACTTTTAAGAAGCAGACCCCTTCTGTCTGTCTGTCTGTCACATCTACAAGCAGCGAGGCTGTCTAGCTATTAAAACTGACAATGGCCTGAATTTACCTGGCTTTCTGTATGATCTTCTTGTGGCATTTACTGTTCTCCTTGGCTGTACTGCTACGCTTTGTGCCATATTAGCCGTATGCTTTTGGAGGTAGGGTTCAAGAGCTTGTTCCTAGCCCCTAACAAAGGAGTTTTGCATTCCTCTGACAGCATATGACAGCCTTAACGTTAGGACAACTGTCCCATTTAGGGACTCTGTCGAGTAGGCCATCCCTCAAGTATTTTTCTCTGGAGGAGGAGAGCTTTGCCTGAGCGGTTCATACGGTCATTTCCTAACCCATTATCAGTCAGCCTCAGATAGGTGAGCTTGAATCGCTTGAGTAGCAGATCTTTGCTAACGTGGTTACTGTTGATTTGAAGTGGGTTCAGGAGCAATTGCAGGAGCTGGTCAGCTTGCAGGTCTACAGGGTGGTAGCCATGGCAAATAGGGTCATAAACCAGGGGCAGCTGTTTCTTCACCAGCTAGCTGGAGTCTCGGAGGATGCTGTTTGGTGGTGTAAGGGGTGCTGATAGCTTAACTCGGTACTAGAAGGTTGCAGGAAATAAAGAATATAAAAGAGGCTTACACTCTTTTGGGTGGAGAGAATAAACTTTGTATCTTTTTATGTGTTTGTAGGGTAGCACTTGATATGCTGGGCGCAGATCCTAAAGCCTGTTTAGGCACCAAACTCCTACCGAAAGACTTTGAAGACGTGGAATGCAGAAAACAAAATAAGATGTCAAGATACAAGAGAACGGCTGCACCTTATGCTGTACAAATGTGTTTTGATTTTATTCCTTTGTAACTATTATTAGCATTAATTTCAAGACAGTAGCTTCCTATGCCTTTTTCAGGGAAATGTGGAGTAAAATGTCTGCCTCCACATACAGGTAAGGAAAAAAATGAGAACTACAGAGTACAGCGTTTCAGCCACGAGGAAAAATGTTGCCTATGCATCGTTAGATCCAGCTTTTTTGTTTGCACTTCATTTGATTATCAGTATTTTCAGCCATCTAACACATTAATACTTCTCCACCGGGAGGGGTAGGGTTCATAGCCTTTTCAAAGCAGCACTAATGAAAGCCTTTAACTTAATAAAATGATCATTTGCCAACTACTTACCATAATGTGAACTAGATGCTTTCAGTCCAGAGATTAAAAGGAGTTTTCTTTGTAAATGCACAGTATTTGCTCTTACTTCATGGTAAGTCATGTGCAGTTATACGGGATGTTCACTGGTTATTGTTTTTGAAATCTCAAGCTCTCATAAAATAGGTTGGAAGGAGTTGCTGGAGTCTATATTGTTTCAATAATATATGGATTATCACTCTCTAAATACGCAATGACATAAAAGGCAATAATGCCTTTTATGGATCCCATGTGGCCTATTACACTAATGATCCATGAATAATGGGGTCACGGGATGAGTTTTGAACAGTGCCTTTCTTTGTTGGTTGTTTTTCTCATTTATTTACCCAGGAAAATTCAGTTTTAAGTATCTGCTTTTCAGTAAGGTCCTACCATTTACTGAGTTTTCATGTGGGTTAATGGATGCCAAAGAGGTCAAGTGACTTCCCAAAGGTTATACAATGAGTCACTGAATTTGTTGAGAATAAAATACAATAACCTCCTAGTTTTCTGTCTTTTGCTCTGACTGATACTAAAGCAGAGAGCTTTGGAGATCAGCACGACCTCTGCTGAATCCCTCTGCTGCTGCTTTCAGGAGGCATCAAAGCTTGGTGTTCACCGGTGAAATCTGACGCCCCCGAAGCAACATTTCCCTTATTTCTCATCGAAACAACCAGAAAGAACAGGAGCACTGCAACGCAACCAGGCTGCTTTGATCCCTGTGACATAGATTGTCTCCTAGGAAAAAACAACGCAGAATAAAATAAACGCATGGAAGCCCACAAACACAATTAACCTAATGTTAATCTGACGTGACAGGAGTGTTTAGAATTAATTACATCTTTAACTCTTGCTGCAATGGTTTCTCTCTCTCCCGCATGCAAAGCCTCCGCGTTACTCCTCTCGATTAAATGAGGGCGGTTTGCCTCCTTCCAAAAACGCGTCGCGATGCTGGTCCTCCGAGCGGCGGCGAGACGAAGGCTGGGCTGCGGAGGGCAGGGCCGTGGGCGCGTGGGCCACGCGGCTCCTCAGCAGGATTAGTGAGACAAAGGGACAACGTTTAATGCCACGGCCCTTGCTCTGCCTTCTGCTGTCCTCCCGAGTCTCTGCCCTGGCCACCGTGCCAGGAGGAGGGCCTGGACGGCAGAGGACGAGGGCGGCGGGACGCCTCACCTGGCACAGGAGATGTGGGATGCCTGCCCCAGCTTTGGTAACGCTTTGGCCCGATGGACAGGGGCTCGTACGGATTCAGTCTGCCGGCTTTTAGACACTTAAACCAATTCTTTGGTTGATGTAGGAAGTTTGGCTTGGCGGGATGAGCCGAGGAGAGGAAGGACTCCTGATGCTGGTCCGAGCTCTGACGTGACCGGTTGCGTTCCCTTGGGCAAGTCTCCTACCCCTCTGCGCCCGCGTTCCCCAGCTGCAAAAGCGAGGTACCTTTTGCTCTTTGGCTGTCTCTCCTGAGTGGGTGTGTGCGCGGAGCTTGGCAGGGCTGAAGTGTTCATTGTTATTACTACTACATACTGAATATTATTTTTATGCATTTAACATACTGTAAAGCAATTACAGAATGTAAGGTACTGCGGAAATACGGAAAGATCTGCCTCGAATAATAATTTGATTTTGAAACTTTGATGCTAAAAGACTTCAGGGTAAAATTGTAGTGCAACATATGAGCTTTTAATGAAATGACTCCCATTTCTTCTAATATAAATGGAGAAACCTACATAACACATGGAAAATTTTCATTTAATTAACAAATAATTTGTATTAGAATATAGTTGTCAAATTCCAATTCATCAAACTATGCAGCAAGGAACTGAAAATGTTTCTAGCATGAACGCCTCCATATTTATACAGCTCAGAGCAAATACTGTGTCAGTTATTTATCTGAAAAACGTCAGGTACCTGCTGGTGCTCAGGGGTATGGAGAAATTACAGAACAGTCGTGAGGAATTAGTGCATCTCTGACAGCGTTTCCCGGTTGTTAATATCTTGTACTCGAGGTGGCGAGAACATGTCTGGGGAGAGGAGATGAGGCCAAACGGAATGTTTTAATTGTATCATATTAGAGAAAGGTCACAATTAATTAATTGCTGTTGCTAATGATTCCTTAAACTGTGCGTGTGCTGTGCGAATACTTTGGGTTTTGCAACACTATTTTGCTTTGCCTCTGCAGGAGCCGATAGTGCTGCTCTCGCTGTAATAGCTGAGCGCCTGCAACCATCTTACCTAAAAATAGGTTTAAGACTAGTAGTGTTGAGGCTAAGTCACACGGTGGCTTTCCAACAGCCCATTGCACGTGCTCATCAGGGCACTGGCTTTAGACCGGTTTGGCTTGTAATTACATCTTTACAGCTAACTGGGCTATCCAAATGATTTTCTTCTCCCCGCCCCTCCCCACGTCTACTGACCTGTGGCTAATGAGATTTGTGTTTCGATTAGTTGTAGAACATAAATTAACTAATCAATGAGAATGGATTCGCATTCTTTCTTGTAAAAGAGCTCTGCCGCAGTGATCTGTATTTAATATTCAAATCAATTTCAAATTCTCCGGATGATTCTGCTAATATGGCAGGCTGGGACTCGCAGCATCTGTATCCTTGCCACAGACTGTAAATATGGCATGCTTCTGGAAGCGCTCACTGACCTCCAGAGCCTTCTCTGGTCTCATTGATTTACTATTTTACTTAATAGTGATGATGAGAAGGTTAGGGGCTGGCAACGAGGCTCCGAAAGTCACATGAGACAGCGGTTTGCTTTTGCTCAAAAGAGTGTTAAGACTAAGCAGGAGCCACAGGACTTGGAAACATTATTTTTGTTTTCGATATGAAAATTTAGGGTCATTTTTACGTTCAAATGCAAATTTCCCCTGTTCCAGAGGCGAGGGCAAAATATGGCCATTATCAAAAGGCAGTTTTATAAGGGCAAGGTGCTTTCATTTGCTTTCAGGGTACAGAGAACTTTATCTTTTGCTTTGCTGTAATTGTCTCATCTGTACAATTAACCAGCATCTTGGCATAAAATGTGAAAATTTGTACAGTGTTCAAAGCATCTGTGGCCTTTATGGTACAAGTTCTGTTAGTACTGAAGCCACAGAAAATTAAATGTTCCCCAAAGAACTTCCAGATGTGTTTTATTCTAATAGGGTCATTATACAGTAAATTAAAAAGCAGGGTAAATGGAACTGTAAAATTTAAATTACTCTAAAACCACATCTCTTTGCTTTGAACATTCATTTGTGGGGTTGCATTTGCAATAAATGTGAATTAGGCAGCTGCAATAACTGTTAATCATATATTTATAAAATAGTAATGAGGAAATGAATAGCAGAGTAAGACAGCTGCACATTTCTCTAATAGTATGTCAACTGTGAACATAATAAGATGTAGAAAATTGTTTGGTGCTATGCTGATAATGCAGTCGAATGTAAGAGATCACTTCAGCCTCTTAACTTTACAGGAAATTATATATAAAAATCCATAAAAAGCCATAATAATACATTAGGCCTCTGAATTGTAGTCAATGTTTTTCTTTGCTTTGATTTTTCTGAAATGGGCCATACTTTTCCCAAAGTAATCTGCCAAAGATCACTAAGGCTTTTGTTTCAGGCTGCACTTTATTCACCATCTTGCAATTTCATTTAAAAGATAGTGCTTCTAAAAGCCCAAAGTGATCTAACTTCCATGCTCCAGGATAGCTGCAAGAACACCCCCCTCCCGCTCGCTGCGGAGGTGTTGTCGGGTCTCGGAGCCTCTCACCCTCCGAGCCACAGCGGCGGCATCGCTGCTGAAACTGGTGAATACAGTCAGAACCCCACGCTAGGCCCAAGCAAAAGGGGAAATTAGAAAATGTACATGCACACACATATATATATATATATGTACATACACACACACACACATACACATGCACACACATATGTATGTATATATATATATTTATATATATATAAAACTTTTCCGACTAGTAAATGGTTGTAGCCATGGACTGAGGGCATTTAGCTGTCTTTCAGAGCCATGGCTGAAGGACAACACGGTCAAGATACCTGCACAAGGCAGCCAAACCGCCTGAACCCAAGGAACAAATTGAAGTATTTGGACATCCCTGTTGACTTGCTGCTTGTGCTAGCAGACTTCACAGCCTGCCCTCGCACCAGCTGCCGGTCTCTTCCGTGCGTAGTTTTTAACCAGCCTTAATTGCATTTTGCAACTGAATTGGGGTGAAGAGGAGAATTAGAGAGCTAACGGAAAAAAATTAGGCAAGTGCTGGGCTGCAAACAGCTTATCGGCCAAGCAGGGAATAGGTGCTAAATGTGTAATAAGAGGGCTGCCATACAAAATGTCACTCATCAAAGCGTTGGCACTTAGCAAGGAAAAGCAAGAGAAAGAACTGAGGAGCCCGGTCCCAGCACTCACTGAAGTCAGTGTGAAAAGTGCTTCTGACTTAATCAGGCTGTAGACGAGGCATGTGATTTAGGAAGTTGGGTTAAAGCCCCACAGTTCACCACAGGCACTACATTGACAGCAAAACACTGAGTACAATGCTGGTCTGCTTTTGCAGCAAACACAAAGCTATGATGTTCATAGGAAACCTGAGCTAAAAAAAAAAAAATAGAATTGGGTAGCAAATATCCTGACCCACTATCAAAAAAAAAAAAAGTATTTAACGATGCAGTTCTCCATAAGGAATACATTTTCTTGTATGATTTTACTGTGAACGTGTTATTTTTACCATACTATGTTGCTATGCATTTTTAACTTTGAAATTCATTTGCATGTGGAATGACATGACAGCACCCTTTTTTTTTTTTTTTTTTTAATCTGGTTATTAATGAGAGAAAGGAAGACTGAAGGTTTTATAATCATCGGTTCCATGGATTAACACGGAGTCTGTGAGAGACTCGAAAGGTCAGTCAATGAAAGAGAAATTAATTCTCTTCTGGCAGGATGGAGGACTTTTCAATTAGTTCTGTGTGCTTAAGGTAGAGGTGAAGGGCCACCAGACGTCTGCGTGGACCAGCGGAGGTCGTTAGCTGTGCGGTAGCACGAGCTCTGTCAACATTTCCTAAAACATTTACAGCCACTTGGTAGACCTAACCTTTAGCCTTCATCAAGCTGTTGCTTTTAAAAGAGATTTGTGTGCGTGTGTGTGTGTGTGTGTGTGTGTGCGCGCGCGGCTAGGAGATGACATAAATTTTTCCAACTTTCTTAAAAACGATAACATTGTTGCATAGTGGCTAGAGAGGAACAACCATCCCTGGCCTAACCCTATCAAAGGAAATATTGTCCATAAAACATCACCATGTTATCCTGGGCTATCATGAGCATAAGATAGCCGGAGATAGAAACAGATACAGATAGACAGACCGATAGTTATGGAGGTACATTAGGGGAGAATTTGGCCCATAAATTCTAGTTGCTAAAACAAAGCAAAAAATTGTCCATATTATTAAATATAAATTAAAGGATAAGCGATGGAAAATGGCTTGTTTTCAATTTTTTTTCCCCCAAATAGACAGTTCAATTCTCCAGGAGAAGCAAAGTTCAAGCTCTCATTTCCCATTGTACATTTCTGTGTTAGTGCCTCACAAAATAGCAGTTCATTTCTGGAAATCCTATTACTGTCCACACTCAAGCAGCAACTTTAACACATACATCTGTTACCTGGCAGCTTCTTCCCACACAACTCCCACCTCTGAGAGTTAAAGCTTATAGTTTTAAAAGGAAAATTGAAATAGCTCAATTTTGAACAATGCACATTGGAGGGGAAAAAAAAAAAGAAAAGAAAAAGAACATATGCCACTGTGAGCTACAAGAGCCTAATCTTGTCTTACGTTCTGATCCGGACAGATATTGAAAGCAGAACGGTGCATTATCATTATCTTAGAGATGTTTATTTGGCGTGTGGACACTCCACAAAAGAACTAATGCAATCAGAAAGTTAAAATATATGGGCTGGAAATACAAATTCATTAGACGTACACAAAACGTATGCTGCCGTGGATCTGTCATTTAAATTAGATTTTGACAATTATATGGATAGTCTGGTTGAGATGATATATGATTTGCTCACTTTATCTATGCCATGATTTAATTATCGCAAAAGATGTGTAGAGTTAGGACCCTGTCATTCTCTCACGGACCTGAAGCAGAGCTGGGGCTGTCTTGAATGCTTTGTGTTAGCTGCTTGAAGGATTTTTGAGTAATTTTTTTTGCTATGAAGAAGTCTCCATGCACCTCCTGGACTCACTGCCAATCTTGCCGTTGACCTCAGCAGGAGCAGGACCTTGCCCTTTCCCAGAGCGTTCCTCGCCAGAGCCGCGGGGTGATCCCGGTGGGGAGGTGACACGCGGAGCCACTTGGGATTCAAACGAACAAGGAGGACAGATGAAGTTCTTTCTTTGCCTCATTTGGGCTATTCCAAGCCACAAACCGTGTTGCTTTTGCCTCCACCTTGTCCCAGCAGGAGAAAAGCTGCAGGGCTCCTTCCCCTCTGCTCAGAAATGACTGCGGGAAAGTGCATTTCCCTCCGTCCTCCTTCCCCCCAGGCATGAAACCCCGTGGTGGCATTAAGCTCAGTTTGATCTTTTCCGACTTCTGGAAACGCCTACCCTCCCTCGGCGCTCTGGGAGGCTGAAAGGAGACCCGAGCAGCGAAGCACTGCCAAGCGCTGGTGCGTCCGCCGGGACGTACGGCCGCTCCCAGGCCGGTAACTCAAACCTGCTCCCGCTCTTGCGCAAAGAATTCGCTGCTCAATTTGCTAAATACTCCTAGTTCCAAATGCACAGCAGCCTCCCACTGTTAGGAGGGACAAAACTCTGTTTCGCTTCGGATGCTTTCATAGTTCATGCCTGACATCTATTAGCAGCTATATTCATACTATAACCACGGGCATGTGCGTGAAAAACGCTGCATCAGGCACGATTGTTTAGGCAAACGAATGATGGCAGCGTCTCTTTTCTGTCTGAACGTTAAATACTTGTAAAGAAAACTATTAAAATGGAAATATGATTTGATAACTTCTTACAAATGCAGTAAATGCCACTTCTTACAAATGAACACTGGCAATCAATTTAATTTCTCAAATAAAATGATTAAATTGCTGTTATTGTAGAATCATTATTTTATTGCTAAAACCTTTTAAAATGTTAATTATTGTGCCCCTTGAAAAGCTTTCATCTTGCCTGACTTTGCTCTTGTACAAAAAATGTCTCCTGGTTGGGACTTGCGGATTGAATGAAAATTCATGCTTTACCTTTTTTTTCCTCTCTCTCTCTCTCTCTCTCTCTCTCTCTATCTCTCTCCTTTTTTTTTTTAACACCTGCAACTGTTCTCCTTGGCTGTAATATTTATATGAATTTAACTTTAATTTTTCTCTGCTTTCATCTTCTGAATTAGTCAGTATAAAGCACAGATCACTCCTTCTCTGCTGCTTTCCTGTTTATTTGCTTTAACAATAGATTCATTAACTAGATTTTGGTGCTCAAGCCATGCGGACACATCCATTTCAAAGGAGGCTTTAATGGCATTTCATATTTTTCTACATTAAGGAAGATTAAAGTATATTACAATACCCTTTACTGCTCTATTTTCTTCATTTTAGAAGTGGTCAGTTTTTAAATTTTTTTTCCCCTTTCTTTCATCTGCAGTGTTCAATAAATTGTCCAGGCCTTTCAGATGATAGTTCCAGCAAATTGAGTTCTATATTACAACTCTGAACCATTGTTTAGCCCATCATCAGTCAGATAAAGCACTCCTATTCACACAGGACATCAAAAGAACAAATATATGTTCAAAGTGGCTAAAAAGATTACTGTGACTTGGATATATCATTTTGTTAATTGTTAGTGATTATTCTACTAGTTTAGAGGTGGTAAATTTGCTGACTCTGAACTCATGCTTGTGATGTAATCAGAGTGTAATATCTAGATATTCACAGCTGTAAATTGCACCATTCAAAAAGGGTCAGGTCTATCATCTTCTAATAGCTGGAGGTGGACTAATAGCAACATTTTAATAAGAAGAAAGATGCAGACAGATGTCTTTATTTCACATGTACGGTGTGTTCCAAAGTGCTCTGGAGAATTGCGGCGGCACCGGGGGGATGAATCGGGAGATCAGCACTGTAGGTGCTGAGCCAGGTTCGTCCTTGGTGCAACTCGACAGACATTGGCTAGGTTATACCTGGCATGACTGTGGCCTAATCAGAATTGAGGCTTTTTGTTGGGTGAAAACGGCCAAAGTTAATGGGTTAAGTTCCGTATCCTGCAAAGATTTGTTCAGATGTGCTTAATGCCATACACTGCGAGCAATTCCTTGGAAATCAGGGGTGATATTTTAGATATTTAAATGACTCCTAACACCACTGCATCAGAGTATGACACAGACGTAATATGTTTACTCTTACAGATCCAGATGCAATGGGGAAGTATTTTATAAATGAGAAACATCGATACAAAATGTCAGACCCTGCAAGATATGGAGGTGCCAAACTCCCAGATGCTGGAAAGAAACTACTGGGCATCCGGCTCTAAGCTGAAGGTCACAGAGAGAGTCTGTCACAGGGAAGGGGATGGAGATGAGGGCCTGTTGCACTGCCACCTTGCAGAGACGCATGCTTCAGGTAATCACTGGCATCTAAGTATCTCAATAATCTCATAAAAAATGCGTATTTGCAGGATGTGAACATGCACACACATCCCTGTAGGCTTCTGCTCTTCAAAGGTAGTTGCAGAAATCTGGTAGATGCGCAGCCTTTAGCACAAGATTTTTTAAGTGGGCATCATCTATGATTGCATGTTGCATCTCTTTCCTCACACGCAGTGTCCCTGCGTCAGGTAAAATGGAAAGGAAATGCTGAAGGTACCGATCAAATGCGAGGCTGCTGGGTGGAAGACAGATTTTACAACAGAACAATCACAGGGTGGAGGTTTTAGGCAATAAGCAGGTAGCCTCGTTCTCTCAAAAGAAAAAAGAAAATAATGGAAAACTGTAACATTCATTTGGAGGCCTCAAAGGCATAAAAAACCCAATTCCAACTGTTATAGGTCCCTGCAGGAGTCTACAAAAGAACTAAGCTTTTTAAGTAAGAAAACTAGATTTTGGCCCAGAGGGCCCTGTCATTGCTGCTTAATAGATGAAACTCTTTTGATACAAATATGCTGTTTACTTCTCAGCTTCAGCTTTCATAAAATATAACCTTTTCATGATTTACGACCCCAGAAAAAGTGCAGGATGGATTTTTAGCTCTGAATTGGTTGAATGTCAACAAGAAAAATATAGATAACATATAGAAGTAGCAGGGTGCTAATGCCACACAAAATGATGAAATTATTTTTGTTTAGAAAAGTTAAGTTTGTTCTTAAAGTTCTTTGTGGGTGAAACTGAGGAAGGGGTTTACTGGTAAAGCCATGTGAAGCCTTGCATGACGCTTCCATTTTGTTTCAAGACACTGTTGGCCTAACTGGAAGTAGTAAACTGATAACAGAGAATTCAGCTGTGATTTCGGTTAGAGCCAGACCGTACGTTGGGGCAGGTAACCGTTCTGGTGTTTACCGAAGCTTATCTCTATGTTTTGCCTGAGTAAACACTTTAGATACAGGTCTTTAACGATGAATTCAAGTTTTAAGACTTTTTCCAAAGCTAAAGCTATATAAAGACTCTTATTGCATACAATTGTTATTAAAATCATATAGAAATGGTCAGATGTAACATAATTTAGCCTTTGTTTGCATTTGCCTTAGTAGTTATTTTTAACTCCTCGCATCTGTGTTCATGCCTATAGACATGTTTCAATGTACTGTATGTTGGTCTGTGATAAAAAAACCACGAAAAATATTCTTAGTGATGTGAAATGAAAATGAAAGTATGGAAGCTGAAGACTGAGGCACAAATGTGATGAGGGAGTGAGTGTCTCCGAGAAGGCTGCGCACATGTTTTTTTCCTGCAGTCTTCCGCTTTGCATTGTTTCTCTTGCAGCTTCTTTGCTCAGCATTAGCAGTGTGCCTGTTTTTCAGGTGGCCTTTTTCATGCTGTTTGTGAACCTGCCGAACATAAAAAAAAAAGTTGATTTTTCTGGATGCTTGGGGAAATAGCCTGATCCCAGACAAATTGCCCAGGAAGTCTCCGAAATGACTTAGACTGCCACAGAGGCAAGGTTGTAAAAATTGAAAAGGTTTTCAGTTTTGACTCTTCTGCTATTGCAGAAAGAGATATTTGCTGGTGTATGGTCTCTGAAAACTGTCAAAGAGCAAATTAAAATAACAAAAATACCAATCTGTGAACCTCCACATGTCCGGCTTTTCTGTCCCACTCTGTCACAGGTTATTAATCAGTCGTGGTATGTATGGTATGCTTAGTAACAGTGGCTGCTAGCAGGGTGAGCCAGCTGATATTCAGCAACCGTAGGATTTTTACAGGAAATGTACACAAATATTGTTGCTAGAAAGCACATTACTACGTGGTCTAAATGCTCCCCTCTTGTGCGTACTAGAGAAAAGAGAAAGGAAGCATGAAATGAAAAGAAAAATTAGTCTGCTCCTCACCTTCAGCTAGTGACAGCGGTTATGGCTCAGCTCCTCGAGCCCCCAGTCCGGAGGCACTGAGCAGGGATGGGTTGGAAGAGCTGCCCAGTGCTGTGTGCTTGGGCTCTCCTGTCACAGGGAGCACCCCATGTGCATCACACTGTCACTTTACTGTGCACAGTCTAAAGCCAAAGCCTGTGTCTACATCTTGCAGTGTGTATTTTGAACTGTGAGAAAAAAAAAAAGCAAAGGTAATTTCTTAAAATATACCTGTGAAATATGCAAATGAATGAAGAGATGACATTAGTTGCATACTAAGTAACTTGAAACTATGGGTCTAATTTTCCTCTTTGCTGACCTCTCTAAAGTCCTGTGCCGAGGAAGATTTTGAGCACATGGTTGAAGCTAGCGCTTACCTGCCTCCATTCATTCTTCTATCAGTAAATTAGTCAGTATTTATACAGAGCTTTGAAAAAAGCCATGGAGGAGAAGGAGGGGACACAGATAGGGAAGGCCATCAATCCGGATGTCCAGTTACTCAGGAAGCAAAGAAAGCAAATATGTGCCTGGGGGGATCTCCACAAGCACCCAAACAAGGGAATGCTGCGGAATTAAACTTCCTATGCAAACTTTTTGGAAACAGTGGTTACAGAATCCCTAAATTTGTCAGGCTGGTATCTGCTCAACCGACTAATTCAAGAAAATAACCTGGGAAACAGTCACTAGGCTGAGCAAAAAGCAGTCTGTCTCACTCAGAGGCATTACGCAGGATTTACTTGGGTAACCTGACTTCCTTTTGGCTTCCCACTGCATAGGTCAACAGTCCAGCCATTACCACAATTACAATGCAAATAGCTTCAAGAAGCTTTTGGCTTGTATCATTTTCAATGAATCATCGTGGAACTGGGTCCTTTGTATTTTATTATGCCCACCTCTAGACTATAGCTCTACTTCAGCCCTCATGTTGAAAGACTCTGTGATACCCAGAAAGGCACCTACAGCAAGTCTGGCTGTCAGAAAAGACAATGCAGAGGTCAACACACAGCTTTGAAGGCACCCTGAATCCTTTCACGTTTGCCTGGTCAATGCAATAACTGGAAAGAGGAGGCTTTTGACTGAGCTATCTGGAGACAGGTTTGTTATAGCACTGCTGCAGCCTTTGAGGTAAAGTATATGTCCACCCTGGAAATGTGGAGAGGAGAAGGGTAGGAAGCTTCAGCTAAAACTAGCTTAGAAACATTTATTTTCATTAAAAATTCTCTTTTTGAACTTCTGAGTGCAACTATTCCTCATAGATTGCTCTCTTCCCTGGGTGAACATATTAATGAAAATAAATAGGCACCTCTCACTGAAGAGATGTTGACTATAATGGATATATTTCTCTGTATGTCTATGTATGAACATTGTATGTGACAGTTTGAACGTGACAGTCCATCTGATCTGCTCTCATGCCCTTGTTAAATGTAGAGGCATATTCATGGGACATTATAGTTATCAGTAACATGTATGAAACCAGATTGCTTTCAACCTGGAAATAACCCACATTGTGAACTCTACAAGCGATATATTTCCATATGTATCAACCTGAGAGCCGTAAAAATAAAAAGAAATTTATGAGCTTGGTGGTTTATACCTGTATGAGTAAGACAAGGAAAGCAAATGCTACGTCTGGCTCTCAGGAGTAGGTCTGCCTCTAGTCCCAGCCTCCCTTATCTGTCTCTCTTCAGTGTCTCTCTCCCAAGCAATGTGAGGCTGGTTTTGAGGTTGTTGGAGGACTTTTTTTGAGGAGCAATACTTTAAAAGCATGTAGTTTATTTAAAGTTATACACACGAAAATATGGTAACTGGCCATTGCAAGAATTTACCAAGGGAAGTGCTGTAGTAAAAATTGGGATGGGAAGCCATTCTAAATATATACTCAGTTTATCAGCAATTTACTGGCGGAGAGCAACAGTTAAAGAACAATATTTATTGACCTGAAATCTGTAGGGAATCAGACCATATAACACTGTTTCCCTCTGATCTTGGTATCTAGTGGAAATCCGACCCTGTAAGTTGGGCAGGTGGAGGAAGAGACCTCTCTGGGGGTTGCATGGAAGAGTTGCAGGATAAGTTACCACCTTTCATGGTATTAGGAAATCCTCCATAATTATTTCCAACAACCTTTCTCAACACTGTCAGAACAGCAGGCTGTTGTGCTGGGTGTTAATATGTACTCAGAAAATATATTTCACCTTTCCTTCCATCCCTTTCTTTATCTGCCCTCTTTGGCTTACACCCTACTATTTTTTTTTCAGTTATCTCAGGGCTGCTTTTGACCAGGAAAATGCTCTGCTCAATAGCACTGCAGCTAAAACCTTACAGCTAGGCACTAAATGCCAAATGGTAAATCTGGTTGTGTGATTCATCAGTATTAAGAGTATTCGTTTTACTTGGAGGACTCATTTAGCTGCAGGTACTATGCTTATGTCTTGCTCAATAGCCTTTAGGTAAAGTGAATTTACTTTACTTGTCTACTTTGAAGACTAGAAATTTGGTAGTGTTTCATTCTCACGTGAAAAGGCAAAGAACCGTTCAGACATTCTCTTGAAGCTGTCCTGAAAAGTAGCTTATAATGACAGATTCATAAAGGTCACGTGCTATTTTCTTTCCATAAACCTGGCAGTGGAAATATTTCACGTTCTCCTGGTCTTTATTTTCTCTCTTACTATGATGAAGGTGCTGGATGTCTGACTCTCTTAGGCTCCCATGAAATTCTGAATGTTGGAAAGAACACGCAGAGTACAGATGAACCCTGTTGCGACACTTTCTTGTTGGAGGCCTGATGATTTGTGCGAGTCTGGAGCCCAGAACTGAAAGGTAAGCTCATTCCAATGTAAATGCCACCAGAAGATCCTCAGAGTCCATTGGAAAGGATTCCTTAGATTGCTAGGAATTTGAAGGATAGCGTCAAATGCAACAGGGAAAAGCAGATGGGCCTTAAATTGGACCCTGAATTTTCTGTGCTAGGTCCTACTGAAATAAAGTGAAAGCTCTAGGAGACTGGCTAAATTTCTGTAGCTTGGGAACTCCTGTAGCTTGTTCCCATGAAGGCACTAGAAAAGCCGGCAAAAGTGGCTCTGAAATACAGTCATGAAAGAGAAGACATTCAGCTTTAGGTAGGTCTACCATTTCATCTCAGATCTGTAGCGTGTTCTTTGCCCTACATGATAGCATGCTATTTTGCAGCCTTTTGATATGGGCTTTTGAACAGTGGTGTGCATAAAAAGGACTGCAAACCAAACAGGCTTCTGTAAACTGAAATCCTGACTTCAGGCAGAAAGTGTGCTTCAGCTAAGTCTACATACTGGCCAGGCTCACTATGCTGGAAGAAGCTGCGCGCTGATATGGCTACATGGCTTCTGGGTCAACCAAGGAGGTAAGCAGAAGAGCCCAGGTCTAACCGGTTTTCCTTGAAAAATGAATGGAAAAAGAACTAATGGCTTTGAAAATGTCCCTCTTAATGTCTGCCAAAAGTCCAAGTAAAATAAATTGAGCTCCTTGTTCTGGAATAATGTGTCTTTTCTCTCTAGCTTACAGCTACATGTCTTTAATAAGAAGATGTAACGTGCACAGGGGAGTGAGCATGAAACAAGGGTGGGGATTGAATTTCAAGCACAACGACTCCTTAGTAACTCCCAGTGTAGATATTTCAGTCCTGCACTCAAAGTGTCTTCTTGCAGTTTAGCATAATGTGCTCCCGAAACGAACAGGAGTGAGAAATTGGAGAGAGGGTGTCCTTACAACGGGAAGAGAGAGCTCTAGAGAAACAGCCCTTCTGCAATAGCTACTCAGGATTATTTCTCCAGATGATAGTTTCTGAATCTGATTTTCCCTGAGTGTTGAGACTACATTTGTTGCAGGTTGTGTATATGCGAGTGAGTGTGAGTACATGGCTTTTGGCAGGCAGACAGGCGCAGTTGTTTATCCCCGTTACAAACTTGGCCAGAAGCTGGATTTCTTCATGTATGTTGGCTCATGGCCATAGCTGTGAAATCTTCTAGATTTAAAATCGTACTGGTTACAAGTGGAACTGAATCATTAATTACAGATAATAGCTGTGATTGGTGCTATAAAAGATGGCCTACGTTTGAGTTTTTAGGACTGTCCTACTCCTTTGAAAGCTGTGGCCTGGTTACAAGTCCATTTAGCTCAATGTCCAAATAATTCGATTTCTTCTGTGATGCAGGTCAGCATCCATGCTATTCATGTGGGCTTGCTTAGTGACAAAGAGCTAAATCAATCTGCATTCTTAATTAATATTTATGTAACTGTGATATCTGATGTGACATGTTCTCATAAGTAAACGGAGATCAACATTTTGTTTTGGAGGAAATGACCAATTTTTTGTCTGTAGTTCTTACTTTTCCTGCTTTTCTCTTGTCTAACCGTAACGTATTCACAGTTTGGTTATGTCTAAATTTTCTGATTCTCTCATTCTTTGCTTGAGTAATCATTCATGCCTGAATACAGAGGGTGCAAAAGATAATGTTTTTGGTATCGTATATATACTTTGTACAGCACTCTGTAAATAGATATATAGTAATATAAGAGGGAATATGGAAATGCTTGGAAAAATAGGATGTGTTATGGTCATGCCCAAAGGAATCGAACTTCTTTAATACCAACAGTGAATTTGATCATGTTTTCCATGACTGCTTTTGAGCCAAAGCAAGCAGATCCCAAAATACATGCTAATGGAACAAGTCCAGGTGAACTGCACAATCTATTTGAGGGTTTTGCTTGGCTTTGCTTTATGTTCGTGAGGCTCAGTTACATCACCAGGTCTTAGGGCAGGCTTTGGTGTTGTAGGTGCTGTTACACTCTATGTCATCATCAGTGTGAATCAGAGATTTTCAACATAGCCAAAGATGCATCTGGTTACTTTTTTTTCTTGGAAACATTTACCCACATTTGTAAAAAATAAATGGTCCTTTAATATGAAGTCATTGTTAATGCTTTCTTACTAAAATTGATATATATTACCAGTGTTTCATGACTACATGTTCATCAGTACTCTAATAAAAGCAGCCCAGAGTCACTCCGTAACAGGAGAGGCAGAGGCTGGATTTGACCAAGTTGTCAGATGCTGGCAAATCCTTACCACTGACCTAATACAAAGTGGAAGACTCTTCTGCTGATCTGTTTGTTAGCCTGGGGAACAGCAGACAAGGTCAGCTGCAGCTAAATCCTCCATGCAGTTACCATGGCCTATTTCACTAATTGGCATTTTAGCAAAGACAGCATGGATAGGTTTTGCTACACTCCAAAGCTGTAAGCCTCATTTTATCAGAAATGGTACCATGATGGTATCATTTCAAGTGCCAGCAAATCCTGCTTATCACAGCTAATCGAGTCAAAATCAAGTTTATGTGCAATAATAGCGGTTTAAGCCATGCCAGTTTGTCTGTGGCTTTGACTCTAGCAGTGCATCTGTAGATCAGATTAAGGCAGTCAAAGGCTTACAGATTTCTCTCTTTCCTTTGCAGCAATATCCTGGGAATTTTCAATTTATTTAAGACAGTTCTACAGCTCCCTTACAGCATAACTGGCAATGCTGTTACCGCAAAATAGAGAAGTAGCTTACCCTGAGACTCTCCAGTTCACTTCCACTTCCGTTATTTCCTGGACGGAACCCTACAGTCACTTGCAGACAATTAACAAGGCTTGCCCTCCCTTGCCTTGTCTCCCTTGCAAGCATTTATAGTTTCTAGGAGAACTTCAGCTCAGACACGATTATTGTTCTCGTTATAGGGAAGTGCATAAGTGTTTACCTGAATCTGGGCCTTACAGTAGAAACAGTATTTATAAAGGAAATACTGAGAAGAGTAATAAAGAGCAATCTTCCTGTGAGTAAATAAAAATTACAAAAGGAAACAATAATCAATACATTTTACAGTTCAAGAGTTCAGCGCATGCTGTTTCAGTACAGTACAATGGATAGGCTGCATCCATGGATTATGAATTCCCACGTTTATGTGGAAACAGAAGTAAATAACTGAAACAAGAGTCATGTTGCAAGAATGTAAAACCAAGCTGAACTTAATGGTGTGCTATATTTAAAAGAGTGATGTCGTCCAAGAGGTATCCACTTTATCTTTTCCTTCAAGCTTGGCTGCCTGCAGCCTGTCAGGACCAGCTAATTCAAAAGAAACCATTTTTCTCTATTTCAATCACCAATAAAGTACAATATGCATTGCACTTTGTTGCCCTGGATCCGAGAGCCTGACGCTGCCCAATGGCAATGCCAGGCAGGGCACAGTGTTACAGATGTAAATAAACAGTGCTTCTCATGTGGGTTGGGAGAACCATTCTTTGGACTAGATACAGGAACTGGCAGAGGAATGTGATGATGCCATTTACTCCTCAAATAATTTTTTAGGAGAGAATGGATGGCTGAAAGCTTCACATCATGATGTAAAACCTTTTATCTTTGTGAGTTAGATGCAGCAATACTGTCAGAAGCCTGGTCTTAGATCTCCTATTCAAAATCAGATTTTATATATGCTTCATTACCTCTTTTCCTTTCCTGACTTGCTTCATCCTCTTTCCCTGCTTCTCACGTTGCTGTAGCTGCAATTATCAATCAGATACTGATCTCCAGCTTCAGTCCCTTTCATCTTTCCATCAGTGTAAGAGGAATGGAGGAGTGATTTAACAAGGCTGTAAGTGATTCCTCTAAGTGAGAAGGATCTTCCAGAGGGTTTGAAGTGGTGTAATTGGCTTCCGATCTCTCCTGCTGCAAATGCTCTTGGGCCGACGATGCACGAAGGGACCGCTCCCCCCAAGAGGAAAACGTTCAGACTTAACCCGGATTTCTCCTGGGAACGCAGGGACCCGGCGGTGGATAGCATTGCCCTTTCAGCTTGTTGAGGAGCAAGCGACCTCAACAGCGTCTTGGTTCAGGACTGGCTGGGCGCTAAGCCTGGCTTTTGCATAACTTAAGACCTCTGCAAGACTGGATTGCAGGCAGGCTTGCAGGAGAAAAAGATGAAACCCTTTCTTGGTTGAAATGTTCCTGTTGTCAGGCATGGATCCATTTTGCTCTTGCTGATGATCTTGTTCCAGACTGAGGAGTCTCATACACAATGCGGACTTTGATTCGATGATACAAATCCCATTTTCCACCTTAGCATGTGTTTTATCTTTTAAAGACTATATCAGTTCTCATACATTAAAGGTCTAAGTTTGTACATCATGTCTATGTGATAACGCGGTCCAGGAAATTATATATGAAAAGAAATTCCTGCATAGATATACTTTCTAAAACTTATATTAAAAAAGCTATAATTTGGGAAAATAGTTTTTGCTATGTGATGTTAAGAATGAACAATTTTGAATAAAAAACACAGAAAGGATAAATTTTGAGTGCTTAGCATTGTCAGACAAATACCATCCCTACAATCTTCATCAAAATCAATCTTATAGAGATAGTAACAGTTGTGCCCTTGTTCTAATATAGTAGAGCCATTTTGTTAATTTCACCGTATTTTGCGAGGTGCATGGAAAATACATTTTATGAGCAGGTGCCTTCTTACTTTATATAGGAAGTATTAAATTTGATACCACTTTCCTTTAATAAGACCAGATAATGGCACAAAATCTGAATCTATTATCACCAGGAAGAAAGTAACAAGGACCGAAAATGAAACAAATGTAATTTTTTCTTATTACAACATTCACATTTCAAACTTGTGGACTATCTACGCTTTACTTTGTAATAACTACTGTGACTGCATAATACTAGCATAGATATTGTTTAAAAAAAATCACTGCTAGCCTATTCAGGACTGTGTCTTTGTGTGCTCATGGTAGCCCATCTCCTTCAGTAGGTTGAGTTGTGCAACTACCTAGCAGGTGAAAAAATGTTCTGCTACTAGCATATTGCAATCTTTCTTTCATTAAATGGTTACCAAATAATCCTATATAGTAGTGAGAAAGGAATGCATTTCTCCCTGCTGGCAGATATCTTTACAAAGTGCAAGGTTTCAGTATTGTGTGGATATAGAATGATGCTTGCAAGGAAACTATGTGCATTTTCTCTGGTTTCCCCCTCTTCCCCAGCAACCATAATAATAAGCTATGAAAATCAGCCAGCAGAACTAACACAAAGGATATAGTAAACATGCAGGCAATGATTTTTTTGTCCAGTGCATACAGTGTTAGCTATTAGCCTGCAAGCAACAATGTTGCATTCATACTTAGGTAATTTTCACACTAATATAGCATATTCACGCCAGATCTCTCACCGTGGTGAAAGTGGTTTAATGGCTGAGTTAGGCAAAGGAAAGAATTCTGATATTTATCAGCAGATTTTATTTTCAAGATTAGCATGAATTTGTGCTTCAGAATTTGTTACGGGAAAATAACAAAGCTCCTTCATCTGATGAAGTGGGTGAAACTTATGTGAAATTAGAAAAATAAATGTGGAGTATGTTTCCTGCATAAAATTTGCTGCTATGTAACAATTGTTTATTCCCTGTATGTGTGTTACAGATGCTATTTGGTAAGATCTCGTTGCAAACTGAGAAGGATCCTAAGAAAAACTCAATAAAAATGTTAATGGAAATGATAAAAAGTATAGTTTGCTCCTGGGACACATTAGATTTGTGCCATAGATTCTATGGAGTCCCCTACAGAGTTTCTTACTTTATTTCTCAGTGGAGTGAAGCATCTGGGTTTGACAAGTTAAAGGCTGCTGAACGGGCCCACAGAGCTCACGAAGGGATCCCGGCTTCTGCCTCCCATAGCCAAAGAAACCTTCCTCAGCCGCCCACCCCCGTCTGTACCCTGGCGAAATGAGAAGCAAAGGCATGGACGTTGCTGGCCTCTTCACCCTTCTGGAAGGAGATCTAAGAGGGAAACTCTGTGCCCGGGGCTCTTCCAGGTACTGATTTCTCTAACCTGACGCCTTACTGCTTCCCTGAACAAAAGCCAGCGCTTGCTGGGGCTGGTGTATTTATCCATGAGGACTTGCTGAAATTTGAGGACTAAGTCCTGATGCTTTATCCCTGCTGCCGGTTGCTGCTGGTTTGGACTGGACCCCCAGGACGAGCCCAGCTTGCATCTGAGCATCAGCCTTTGCTGCAGCAGATCCGTCCTTCCTCCTCTCCCCACTTCCATGTTCACAAAGACCCCAGTATCTGCTCTTCCTGGGAATGGATAGGGAATTTGGCTGCCCTGATGCTGTAGTAACCCTGAAGTTTGGGCAGGGAAAGCGGTGAGAGGTGCAAAGGTACCTCCTTTTGATATAATGTGGTTACATGAACGCTCCTGCATCATGCTGCTGAGAGGGCTGGCTGAGTTACTGCAAGCAGGCTGGACCAATCGCCCCGTGTCTTCTCACAGGGTAGCGTGGGGACTCGCGTGTCTGTGCTGAAATGGTATGTGTGCGCTGCATTTAGCCTATGGCTCGGTTGCATGCAGGGCCATGGTCCATACTTGGAATTTCAAGCCGTGTCTCTTCTCACGTGTTCTCTTAGTAAAGTATACTGGTAGAAAAATCTTCTGGTCAAAGACTCTATTCAGGTAAACATCCAAGCATTCAAAACTTTCTGTACCTTGCAAATAGCCAAATTGATTAAGAAATATAGGAAAGAAATGAAACAAAAGAAAAATTCATGCCTGTGCTGAGAACTTCCAAATAAAATTTTACCCATTAGGAAATTTGGGCTGACTGAGTTATTACCTCTCAAAAAACAGCGTTCGTAATGGAAATCCTGACAGAGCCTTAACTACAACTGTGAGTGGCACGGCTATAATTAACTCTGCCTTCAGACGCCTGCCATTAATATTTTAAGGATTTTTAATTACAATAATTGTATTAGTTTATGAAATATACTCTCTCCCTCAAGTAGTTTAATACAGAAAATATTCCAAACACACTACTTTTTATTCTCTTTTTTTGCCTTCTAATTCCCATTTAGACAACAGGTTTCCTCCATCCTGTTATTTTCATTCGTTGCTAGATCCCCGTAGCTCCTCCTCAGCTCCTCAGACATGAAGGTTTTTCCCCTTCAGCTTGGTGTCTTTGCACCTTGCGGAAGCTCTGTGGGGCAAGAAGCATGTTTATGTTCTCCAAACCATGCTGACACTTGCTCAGAAGCTAAATCTGGGTTTGAGCGTGTGAGGTTCTGTACAGCCATGCCTCCCCATGCCAGCTCCGCTCTGCGATCTGCGCTGGCTGCCTGGGGATTTCAAGGCAGAAATAATATGTTGATTTTACTCTATAAAGCCCAGAAAACCTTGATCCGTGAGAGTTTTCTCAGTCGTACGTGGCGGAGGAAGCAGTCGCTGGGGCTCGGTGTGGAAGTGGGGTGGCGTTAGCAGCCTTTCTCCACCTGCTAACTCTGCGAAAGCCATTATTTTTAGCTTGATATTTGTCACTTTTACCAATTCAAGTGCAACTGGAACTCGGAATAAATCCTTTTAATATCTCATTCATAAACAAGGCCTTAAAGAATTACCTGTTAATGATCATTGGTGCAGATAAAACAATAAGAAGATTAGCTATGAGAAGCTATATTTTCCTTTGGAAGAAAAGCTCCATGCAACCAGTCTTCAGGAAACTATATTTGACTTTTCAGTGTATCACTAAAATGGTGCTAAAACAACATTACACTGCTGACATGTAGGCGGGCAAGTGAAACGGTCAGAGCCATGTAATAAATTGCACTAGTATATAGTAAATCTATTTCTCATACAACCTGTGCAATTTCTCATACAGGTAATACTTTAGTATATGATAATTTATTGAGAGACTACACTTCTGATGCATAAAACCATTTGTACACAAGAAAAACCCAATATTTATAATTTAACCAACCACTACAAACTGATATAAAGCAGAGTCTGCCATCCAAAACAAATGAGACCCCAAACAGATGCTTCTATTGACTTATACTTGAATTCATTTCATCTTTATTTTATTTCAACTCTACCTTAAAATTTTTTTGTAATCCTCCGTCCAGAATATGACATGGATAACTTCAGAGCAGGCTCATCATTTGAATAATCAGCCATTTAGTGACATGTCTAGTCCTGTTTAATGACTGAATCTGTAAAAGTATGACCTCAAGCACTGGTTAACTTTAAAATAGCTGTGCCCACTGCATGACATAGCCAACAGGAAGCCATTAGAGCTCCAGCAATTACCATTTACATCCATCGACGAAGTCCCTATTTTATTTTAATCTGCTTAAGTACATTTTCTGCACGAGGTTAAAATATAAATCCCTTCTCCTGAACAAGACTGGTTTTCTGGCTGACTTGAGAGCACAATTTACAACTGATTTAATTTGTTCTTCACAAACATTCCTAATGACATTACCCTGGTGCATATACTGACTGCCTCCTCTTATTCCATTAACTCCCAAATCGGGTTTAAAGACCATATTGATGCTAGATGTTATTATGGGTGATTATCAAAACAACAGACAATGGGGCAAAGTGTTTACTAACTGGTTTATATATAATTTCTGTAATAACTACAACAGATGGTAATGCTACAAACAATAAATCAAGCTTTTCACTGCTGAAATAAATTGGCAGCCTGCAGTACAGAAATGCTGTATGTAACTATATACAGATGCTTCAGTCATCAACTGTATTGTTCATCTTATTAGAAAATGGGTCTGTTACTGCTATTACAGGAAATCTTTCCATTTGCAATTACAAATGTATATTTTCAATTAAAATTGTTCTTAACTGCCAAACTGGTTTAAGTATACTTTAACCTTTAATTACAAATAGAGTTATCGCGTACTGCCAAACTGGTTTGAGGCATTTGTTTGTGTCTGTGGAAGTTCCTACTCAAATTGGGTTTTCCACTCCATAAATATATTTCTGCCCTTCAAGAATCCTCTGGCCAAAAGGCATTTGCAATAACTTTAGGAAGTTAATTCAATAGTAGCTGTGTGAGTGGATGCTATATTCAACAATGCTTAAAACAACATCAAACCTGCAATTAATTTCATTCTTTTTTTTTTTGGTAGTAATTTACCAAAACATTTGTCTTCATACACTATCTTCTTCTGAGCTCCTTGGTGAGGAGCTGATTCTGTGTTTTCAGACTCATGTCACCATCTTCTGGCCTTTCAGAGCTCCTGGGCCTTCTTCTGGGAGCCAGAGGGAAAAAACACCCAGCGGTTGCTCAGCCAGCAGCATTGTGACGTAATTTTTTCTCCTCAGGTTGGGAGAAAATGATGACAAGATGCAGAGATGAGCAGTGGTCAGGTATGGATCACAGGAATGTTTGCTTATTTGTACCATGCAGAAGAAAAAAAAATGGGAATTTAATTACAATTCCAAAAGGGGGAAGAATTTTTTTACTATTTTTCCCCTTTCTGTGGTCCCTTTGAATTGTTCTTTGCATTAAGGTAAAGCCAAGAAAGGAAGATGAAAGTGGTCAATAAGAAATGTTTTCATGGGCAACTTTGCAAATGTGGATTTTCAAAGTGATTGAGGCCTAGATCTGCTGGGGGTCTAACTCATGCTGATTTTCAGTCTGACTTTAGCACCATCCACTGCTGGGTGGCTAATTTTGAAAATTACTTTGAGTACCCGCCTACATCTTCTGGAATTTATTTCTCTTTACAACATCGACGCTCTCACTTCATTACTACTGATGCGCTCTTGGTCTCGATTCTGCTCCCTGCTCTCCACTGTGTCCTTTGTGCAATGGTACCCAAGTATGCCAGCTCTGCGCACACATTTAGATGCTTAATATTCTGTGAAATACTTGGAGAAGTTGGGCCTTGATGGTTATGGATACATCAGGCGTCTCAAAGCAACCTGTGTTCTCACACCACAGAAAAACCCAAAAAGTGTTTTGTTTTGTAAAAAGAAAAAAAGTGCACAAATAAAGTATTTTGGAGAAAGGAGCAGAATTCAATTCAATATTTTATTTTCTCTTTGTTAATTGCTCCTTATAATGCCTCCACTTTATTGAATTGAATTGAATGGTTAGGTTAGCTCTTTTTCTCATTACTCCACTCTTGGAGCTAAACGCTCAACTGACCAAGCAGAAACTTGGTGGAATTGTGCTGTTTAACACCAACTGCAGCAGGAGTGCCTTTTATTTCTTTATCCATGCTTTTTTTGAAGTGAAATAGTCAATATTCAAAAGCAAAGTACAGTTTTTTTCACAAGCGTCCTGGAAGAACCCAAGCTCTGTAGTAGACATTTGGGCTTGGACAGGTGGCCTGAAAATTCAGCATCTGCATGTATACAGCCTGATTGATAGATCTACAAGAAGATACAGCTTTAAACCTGAAGAGATTGTTTAAGAATTCAGGCTATTAAATGAAAGAAAGAAACAAAGCCAGTATGACTGCTGCTCCTGTATAAAATTCTGATGCATTTTGATGGGACTCAGAAAAGTAGAGTACAGGAAATTCAATAAATGATTTTCATATGTATTGAACATTGTGTAGATGGGACACACAACAGGATGGAACAAGATATTTGTCAGAATATTCCAAGTATGTTATAATGAATTATTCATGAATAATCAGTGAACTGAAACATGTTTTTTTTTTTCCCCAGAATAATCACATAATAATTTCAAAGAGTGAATTAATCCATTGAAATCATTATTGCTTTGGGAGCAATTAATAATAAGAAGATAACTGATATTTGAGTTAACTTTTCGGGAGTATTGAGACTAATACATCAGCTCTTTCACATAATTTTTGATCTATCTGTGATCTCACTAGTATTATACGCACTTTGGTGTAACTCTGTTGGCCTCAGTAGACACCTGCATAAAAAGGGTAAAAATGGCTGTTTGCTCAGGTCCGGGTTCTAAGCTCCCAGGAGTTTTGGGGTCACCAAGAACCAGCCTGGACTTGGCGCTGATTTTTGCAGGGCGTGACGTACACTCTTGTAGGGGTCTGAGGTGCCGTGGGGGCCATCAGGTGCCTGCTCACCTTCCTGTGCATTGCTGGGGTGCACAAATCTGGATGGATCCTTGTGCTGCCACTACAGAAGCTCAGGAGCCCTGAATCCTGCCTACCTGGGATTCCTCTCCATGCCCAGCTCTGCTAGCTCTGCCTGCATTTCCTTCCTCTGTACTAAGTTGCCCATTGACTGGAGGACTGATTGCTGGAGGTTGCTGCTTTACAAAGAGAATTTTTTGCGTGACAGCAGCCTGCAAGATAACTCCCACTGGAGAGTACTGAACATACAGCACCAAAACCCTTGCTCAGCTACCGGTTGTATGTATGTATGCAGAACATGAAGCAGATATAACACACATGTGGTAGTTTACATCTAGTGTATATAATAAAGATTAAAAAATACATTCCCAGCATTATAAAGAACTTTAATTAGAATCCTACAAAGGTGCAATCTGATTATTTGCTAATTGCCTTTCCATATTTTTTCAGGGCCTCACAAAGCGTCAGGGATACTAAAGAGCAAACAGTGCTTTAAGGCCACAGTACAATGTGACAACAGTGATAGATATGCTAATTTCTTCATTCACTCCACTTCACTTCTTTTATTCTTTCCAATTAAAGCAAATGCTACTGAAACTGTAATTAAGCTAGTGCCGTAGCCCTGATTGCCTGCTGTTTTAATGAAACCCTATTGATTTTTCTTTTATTTCTAATGGCCACACATTGCGTTCAATGGTCAAACACATGGAGGTTACAATATGCGGCCAAACTTAATTTTTGTTCTCTGAAAGGGTGGCCTTATCAGAAAGAATGTCAAAAAAGAGCTATTTGTGTGAAGTCTCTATAGTTTTTCCTCTGTCTGCCTGAAGAGATCCACTTTGAGCAAACATATTACCATTAAAAAGAAATGAGTTACATTTTGTAAAGAATAAAAATCACTATTAGTCTTCTACAGTTGCCAAAAGTTGCAAACAAATTTGGCATAATCTCAATTCTCAGTACACTTTTAAGGCTTTTTTTTTTTTTTTTTAATATCTGAAAGTGGAGTTGGGGGACATTATATTCTCTCCACAGGACATTATAGATCACACTAGCAATTTAAGATATAACAGTTCATGAGCACTTTCCGATTGTTGATAATTTTATGGAAGGATTCATTTTCACTGGTAAATTTCACAGCAATATTTTTGGTTTGCCTGGAAGTGGTGAAAAGGATAGGGAAAGAGAAAGATCTCTAAAAATCCCATAAAAAACATAGTATAACTATAAAAATGTATTATTCACTAGAAAATGTATTGTTCAGGTAGGGAACTAGGTATTTACCTGGATGTAGCTTTTCTGCAGCTTCACGTTCATACTTAGGAACCAATGCGTACAAATCAATGCATTGGAAGAAGTGCTAATCTCACTAAAAAAGGAATCTATCCAATCTTTTATACCATACAACAGCAGAAATTCGCTCTGTGTCCAAGGAATATCTACAGGAAGATTTTAATTCACAAAGTGTGACTGTATGTGACCATGTTCCGGTTTTGCTTGAAGAAAATGAATGGTAATAGGGAATCATGGTTTCCTATCATTCCTTATCTAAAAATGTTCCTTTTATGACTGCTGCAGAAGATAAACTATAATCACATTCAGGATACACAAAGTCAGCAGTTTGCTGCTTATACAGGGAAAACTGCTTTCTCTCCTTGCCATAATTCTTTAATCAGCATCTCTAAATCACAAAATGTGTTGTTAGAGTAATGACGATCCGCGGCGGAGGCACGCATCTTATTGTGGTAAGTAACATGTTGGCATATAACTCGTCATTTCACATGCAGAACGTGAATGGTTTGAATCCATCAAATAAGCCCTAAGAACGTAGGTTTATTTTACTCCTCTTGTCACTGAAATTTATACCATGTTACAGACAATTATTTGCGGTTATTTATCTGCAGCACCTTAGGTCTTCATCTTGCAGTCTGACCTCACGTGAGCAGATCCTTGGGCTTGCCAGGAAACATCAGGAGAGCCTCAGCAGTTTTTCCTTCACTAACCACTTGGTGGGATCAAGGGCAAAAGCTGCATCAGCCCTAGAGCTGCTAAATCTGACCATAGGAGCTGGCTAGACTGGACTCGAGCCAGGCTTAAAGCTTACTTTGCTCTTCCCATGTGTGAGAGATTGGATGAGTGGCAACTTGCTTTGGTGCTGAAGGTGGTAGGGTCAATGCTCACCGCCACGTCTTGGCCTCGGGGTTACGTTCATTGTGGTGAGATTAAGCTATGCTTCTTGGGTGGTTACCTCCAGTTCACAACCGACCTGCACTTTACATCCCCACGAAATCCGGCCCAAGGGGAGCTGCTTTCTGCAACACGCTGCAGGGACAGGGTTGAGAGGGTTTAGCCTCGCTGGCCCATTTTGACTTGCCAGGTGTTCACCTCTGCATATTGTGCAAGAAATCTTTCCTCAGCACTAAGTTCACTTCCCATAATTAGCAAAAGCGTGCAAATTAAAAAGTGGCGGTAGAGCTTTATTTACGTTCCAAATTTTAGCTGCATCTTGCCAATCACTCAGGAAAGCCCTGCTCTTTGCCGTGAGCTATGGTACCAGCATGTCTGATTTTAGGTAGGTAAACAACACGTGTGGAACGAGATAACCACATCACCATATTCTCAGTGTTAACCGAGAAGTCTTGCCTGCCTTGTTTCCCACCTTTCCCCAGCTACAGTTCTGAAGCATCTTCTGATTGTGACCACTGAATGCTAAATATATTTTTATTTTACCTGTAGGCACTAAATATTTCAATAGCCTCACATTACTATTAGCCTGCCAGCAAACCAGGCACATTAGCTCTTTTTAATTAGATTTTCCAACTGCGATGCGCATTCAGCAAGGGATAAATTCCCTTTAGTAGAAGTTGTGGATTACACTTGGACTTGCTAGCTCGGGAGAAGTGAAAATAATAAATAAAATCTGTCAGGAAAAAGGTAATAGTAGGAATAGTAGAAAATAAGATACCATCATGTCACTACTCAGCCCTGTCAACCGTTACGCTAATCAGGACAGAATTAAAAACACATTTTCTCCCAAGATATTTCACAGCCAAACCGATTAAATACAGATTTTAACAAAATTGAAAGCATATTATACAGAGATTTGCGGTTTCTAGCACCGTGAGTGAGTGCTGAAAGTGTGATGAAATAACAAAATTGCTGCCTAATAATCTATAGAATAATATTGTCAACTAATGGATTATAATAAAATAAAAGCTATTATTAGGGTAAAACATTATAACAAAAAAAAATCCAACTTTTATTTGTAGCACCTCCCCCTTAATGGTTTCAAGCATTTTGAAAGGTAATTTAAACAAGTACATTGTGTCCTTATTGAAACTGTTTCATCTCGCTAGCTGCTGAAAATGGCTTTAACCATCTCTCTGAACAAAAGCTCGCTAATAAGACAACAAAAAGCCTACAAAGGCACTGGCTCAGCATCGTTGCAGAAAGGCAACTAAAGGCAGCCTGTAAATGGTCTGTTTCTTTTTTCTTGCATGTAATTAGATGAATTAAAAGGACAAAGTAGTTAATGTTACTGTTGTCCGAGGCCCCCGGCTCTTTTCATACTGTCCGTTCTAGACAAGAGCCTGTGGCTCTCGCTTCAGCAATGCGGTGAAGAATGTTGGCAATAAGTAAAATTAACAAGCTTAATCTGTGAAGAATCTGGTCTGAGTCATAGATGAAATGTATCTCTAGCAACGAAAGGCTAGTAATTCCTGGTCTCCTTTTATATGCCTAATAAAACTTACAATAAATTAACTGCATTTTAGTTTGCAGTGCTGGCTCTATTAATCAGGGCTGAGACGTGTAGTCAAGTTACAATAGAAAGAACTCAACTGGGTGCATTTCAGTTATGCAATTAGGGCCCATTGGCCCGACTCTAATTAGGCCAGGGATGTTGATATTTCAAGTACTGTTTTATCATTAGGTTCCATTTCTTTGGAACATCCTCAATGACCAAGGAGGGAGAAGGGTGGGGGATATTATAAGCCCAGGTCATCAGAAAGTCATTAATGGTAGGAAGGGATGGGCTGAGATTAATACCTTGCCCTGTGAAATGCTGAGTTGTCTCTGGGAGACTCTGAGCAACGTAATCTCCCGGAGAAATCGGTGGTACCTGGAAGTGGCACCAGTGTTTGGCAGAATCAGGCTCTTGGCCAAGGATCTCCCTTAAAAAATGACATTGCTGGTAATTGCTGGCTCTTAGACTGACCTGACCTAACAAGAGGTGTTGCAACGAGGGATGCCCCTTCCACCAGTGCCCACAGGCCCTGGCGACAAAGTTTTCTCCATTTAGCACAGATTTGGTTGTCGTCCCAGCATGGACAGATCCAAACAGTGAAGGTCAGATAAAAACGGGGGCAGGGAGGGGAAAGAGCGAGCCATCAGTCCTCAGTCGTGCATTTCTTGCCAAATATTAGCTTAAATCTGTAACTCCAAACAATACTTTGCCTGTTGGTAAAATATGACTTTGTTTCATTATGAAAAAAGAAATTACATAATTAAATTCATTATATCCAATTACTATATGATTCATCTGGTGGCTTAATGAAGCTTCACATTATACTAACAAGATAAAGCAAAAGAATAACATTTTATGAGACTGCAGGCATTCTGTGTACAGCAGACTAGCTACTTCATGAGCTATATACAGTGCATTTCCTAATAGTGAGTATTGTATTAGCTTGAGTAGGGAAGTTATTGCTTGGTCCTGTGATATCTCACCCACATCATTCTGAAAATTTGCTAAAACAAAAAAGTTCAACTTTATTTATTGTATTTTCTTTCCAGCCCTAGGCCTCTTTTCTGGATGTTGCCAAATTTTATCCAAGAGGATTATATGACGCAGCAAGCTAGCTTAATAGGATCATAACGAAAAACCTAGGCAACTGTACAGCTGTCAGAAGGCAACACATTTTGGATGTAAAAGAGCTGGTTTGGTTTTGAACCAGCGACCCAGAGGTGAATTACCTCAGTGTCTCCGCTGATAGGTATATAAATATTTTAAATACGATTTTGCAGAAGTGTAAAACTGCCTTTTCTTTCAAAGTACGTTATCAGCCTAAAGAAGTCTATCAACTCTGTCCTCCCAATAATTTATGATCTAATAAAAGGCTTCTGTCTTTAGAAAGACTGACAAAAAAACATAGTTTTATCTTTTGGGAATGAGAGCTGTCAATATAGTGAAGCCCTGTCTTTCAAATGTGTGTGTGAAACTATCTGCAATGCTCACAGTTTTGAAGTTATCCATTAGCACAGGAAAGGGATAAATTAAAGACATTCAGCCTCCTTTTTCTTCCACGTATCAGTGCCCTTCAGCTTTTCTCATTACCATTTAGTATTTCTGGACAACTATTGATATTCAATGAGAATGTAAATGGGCTTGAAAATCATAAATTGTGAAAAATAGATTTTGGAGACATCAGAAAACTTTGGGGAAAAATGACATTTATGCAGATAGGACAACAACAGAACTGCTTTCAATTTGTTACTGAAGGATATGCCTGATCTTTCTTCAACTGGAGTCTTCAGTTCATTATTAGAAAAACAGGTTTGTGACTATTCACCCTTTTCAACTGAGCAAACCTCAAAGACTCAGAAAAAAATGGAGCAACCAGCTCCAGCATAATTAAGAGTCCCAGCTTGATTATTGCCAGTGGTTTTTACTCTAGAGAACAGTTCATGTGTTTGTGCTTGCTAGTTGCGTTTCGGAAGATGTGCTGAAGGCAGACCTGGGATTTTAAAATTGCCCCTCAAAACCAAAACTTACCAGCCCACGGCACGGGAACTGGAGCAACTCCTGCGATTAAGCCTTCATCATCCCCGATAATGTTTTTTTCTCTAATTAATGTAAGAAAACCTGTATGCCCCTCTTGGCAAGTTTCAGTTTTGGTCGCTTGTCTCCCTACTGTCCGTAAGTAGGACTTGCCTACTTGTCCCAGGGCCCTCCCCGGGCTGCGCGCGGGGCACCGGTTTGCCCCGGAGGTGTAGGCATTAAACAGAGGGCTCAAGCCCGCGCCCAGCGCTGTGCAGTCGTACCTCCTTCCCCAGGCACAGTGGAGCAGTTGGCCAGGGAACGGGTTATTACGACGTTCCTGCAAATCTGCTCTGCTTCTCCACGAAGCCCCTGGAAGCAGGAAAGCGGCTGCTCCCTTTGTCTGCTTTTTGCCACGGCGAGCGAGCCTTAGCTGGTTAAAATGTACGTGTGCAACGCGTATCAGTGCTCGATCTTGTGGCGCACGCAGCTGACGGACAGAACACGGGCTGGCATATCTATAGCCATTATAAACATATTATGCATCTCCATTCAAAATAAGATAACGTTATAAATTGTATAGCTCTTTAACCAGTTGCCATGAGTGACAACCACAAATAGCTGCTGGGATATCGTGAGAGACTTGCCTCTGCCTGTTTACAAGGAGCAATCAAAGGTGCTTCTTATTTCTGGGGCAGAAAAGTGAATCAAGGGAGCTATCAGATAACCGAGGTTCTTCCTCGCCTCCCATCGCAGCTGCTGCTTACAACCGCCTAGTCATGTAATTGTAAAATGAGTATGGTAAACATGATGCATAATTAAGTAACAAAGTGCGGAGAACCTTTAGAAAATGTACGAAGGCATAAATAGAGAGCAGGATGAGATTTCTGCCAGCAGTGAATATCTTTATTAAAAGGTTGTAGTTTCTGGAAATTACTGTTTAACCAAATTATCAATGTGAATGAAATCAGGCTTTGGGGGACTTCTAATTCATGCAATATATCAGGTATTATTTAACTGTGTGGAAAAAGCAGCGCCATCACATTGTTTATCACCAGTAAAAGCACTGGGGGTTTTTGGACTAATTTCTAGTTGTCGTGATGAAAAATATGAATAATTTAATGCAAAGCCATTTAGAAATATGTCTCCTGTATCCACACATATTTTCTGGGTGTTTTTTTTTCCTCCAGTATTTACTGCAGACAAAGGATCTGAAGCCAAAAGTAAAAATTTCACTGGTTTCAGTGGGTAAAGCATTGGCTATTAATGTACATTAAATCAGGTATTCAGAAACAGCCAAAATAACACTATCACGTAGAAGTATCTTTCAAATCAGCGTAGGTCATAAAGAAACTAAACGCAGATGCAAAGCTTGACATGAAAAACATTGGAAGGCACATAAGGTGCTTTAAATCCTCCCGCGGACGCTGCTTACTCACTCCTCCTAGCATGATTTCCCAAAGTGTGTTCATTTCTGCTAGCAAACACCCAGAGATCCCCGAACATGTGATTCTGGGCTTGCCAGGAGCACCCGAGTCTCGTCAGCACGGTGCAACTGAACAACTGTGGCCAAATCTGTGAAGGACGTGGCCAAATTTCCACATATGGGAGCGCTGCTGAATTTACGGTGCTGGTGCAGGAAAATACTGGTGTGGTCCTGATCCACTCTCTGTTTTCATCTTTCTTGGATGTTGCCCATGAGATGGTCGCTGATAGAAGGACACAGTGCAGCAAGTTGCCCTCCTTTTTTGATCTCAGCCTTGTTAGACTTCATTATTCTGGTTTCCCTTCATAAAAATTTCTGCAGTTAAAGTATCTCTGCTGAAAAAAAGCAGAGTGATTTATCCTTGGTTTCTTTAGCTCCTTCTTTATATAGAAATGCTGTGGAAGTGCTTACAGTGCCAAGAAAAGAGGTGAGACCTTCCTATGGGAGGTAAAGACAGAGAAGAGAGATGTATACAAAATAACAAAAAGTGTGTATTGCACAGCAACTGAATGTTCAAATTTTTGACTGGTCAGTCCTTTAAAAATGGGACTTGTTTGTGGCAAGAATAGTAACTGTTTGACACTGGTATAACTCTAATGACCAATAATTACGCGGGCAGCAATTATTCTGAGAGGCTACTAATCAAGGATGATGCAAACAAAGATGGTGATAATACGTTTTCTAGAAACGGACAGGATCAGTATGTTCCAAAGCACCCGCCTCTCCGACTCTCCTGCTTTGTGTCCCTCTGGATCATCTTGACATTTGTCCCAGTTCTCAGGAAAAGGGAGAACTCAACAAAAACATCCGAAAGGGCCATCATGGGCAAACATTTTGACAGAGAACAAAAATCCGGTCTCTTCATCATAGGCTGCTCAGTCAGTTCAGATTCACAGAAGCTGACTCATATCATCTTCAGCCCATGTCTTTCCTCCATGAAAATACTTTACATTTCTATGATCTATGAAGCACAGCAATCTTTTTGTTGAGAATAATAAAAGAGTTTTGCCACAGTAATGAGTTTGCCTGTGAATCTCAATCAGCCTCAATCTCAAATCTCTTCAAAGTTTGCCAGGTCCTGTGGTTTACCAGCCTGTACTTCTGGCTTCTCATAATGATTTTGAAATGGTTGCCAAGATGATGTGTAATGAGAGGATTTGTCTTTTAAAGGCAAAGTTAATAGGTGCTTTGCAAGGATCATTTGCACACATTTTTCCCTCTGTCAATGGTTCGGTTTGTTCCCTAAACCTGGCCTGCTTGAATATCAAAGGTGACTGTAAATGGCAAACACTTACCAGTACCTTTCTCAAAAGTGCAGTGTCTGAAATTGTCAGATGCATACAACATAGGGGCTCAGATCTTCGGTAATTGCAAGTGGCCTAAGGAGCTACCCGGGAGACTCTTATTAGACAGCTCTTTGTCTTAAGAAACCAAAATGCTCCTAGGCAATTCTTCTTCGTCTTTCTTAGAAGGTCAAATCTTTCAAATAGCTGACTTTTTTGCTGTCCTTCATGTAATGATGTAAAACGGAATAACAAATAAGAAATGCCTTAAAGAAAAGCAACAGTAATAGTTTCACTTATTCATATATCCCTACCCTCCAGTGTGATGCATATGCTGCAGTGAGATTAAAACACAGTTACAGGGGAAGAAAATTACGGGAACCTTGGAAGATGTCCCAGAGGGGAGTCTCACAGCAAAGTGTATATATTCTTCCTGTAAAGATTGTTACCACAGCATCATTTCTGTAGCCATGTGCTAGTTTTCCAATTGAGCTCCACATATTCTGCAGTTATAAGAAATAATTGAGCAAAAACTAGACTAGCCATCATTATTTAGGGAAGTGAGAGGAAAACCAGGGCCTTCTCTTGAGCATGGAGCATGTGACGGAGCTGGGGCAGGGGACCGGGAGAGTCTGGTCGCAATTTGCCCTTCGTGGCTGGGCCCGTTTCTGAGCAGGCACTAAACCCTGCCAATGTGAGGAAAACACTGCAGCCCCCATAGTTCGTATGCGCAGTGTCTAAGGATATGAGAGGAGCCCAGGCAACTCTGTCCCCAAAGCAGATCTATTTTACATATTTTCATTAGCCACAAATCGTTTCCTGCCTGATATTTTTAAGTAACAAAAAACAAAAAGTGCAGGGAAGAGGGATGAGGGAGGCTGTGATACAATAACTGAGAAGAAGAAAATAGGAAAAGTGGATTGTGGTAAGTCTAAAGGTGTATTCTGAAACTCCACAAGAAAAAGAAAGCTTATGTATTGCTACTAATTAAGAAAGGCTTCCTTATTTAAAGTAGAAAAATGATAGTACCCTTTAAAGGGTAAGGTTACGTGGTTTGAAAATACATTAGCAAATTCCTGCCAAAAGTCTTGGACCCATGTGAGAGGGAGCTCCAAAGGTGAGTTCGATGCTGTTCTCAGTGGCACCTTATTATGCTCACAAAAGGCCAGGTCCTGCAGCCAAGGTAAGTGCATAGCTTCTAATTACCTCTTGTTCTGGAGGGGTTTCCCAAAGACAGAGATGCAATCAGGCAAAAGTGAGTCAGAAATGTCCCCCTGGAAACTGGTTTGGTATTTTGACTTCAGTGGTAGCTCTTGTTTGCCTATTTTTCATGTACAAACCTGAGGCTCTGGCCAGGATATAGGCCAAAAAATCAGGATATTCTGCAATGCATTTGGCAGACATCATATGTGAGGTCTGAAAACGGCGGTGCGAAGTGACATAACAGTATGTTGTCTTTCAGCGTGGGTAACAAGGCAGACGGCATAGCTCAGCTATTCCCACTAGAATAATTAGTGACCTCAAAGCAGGTATCTTGGTGCTTCATTGCAGATAATTGACTTTTAAGAGATTTGTAGGTGCTGTAGGTTTGTTTCTCAACCAAATCAGCCCACAGCCATTTCTAAAATCTTGCAAATGGTCTTCTGCACATTTTAGGTATCTCAGTACCTTGGAGAAATTGGACTTGTGTCCCATATGGTATTATCTATGAAAAATCACTTTTCAAATCAGAAATAGGAGCAAGATTCGATTTCACTGTTATAAAAATAAAGAATTTTAGGGCCACGTTTGCTAATCACAACTGCAGTGACCTATCCAAGCAGATACAGGATTTCAGCAGGTCATACACAGCATGAGTTATTGCTGAGAAAACCAAGTCCTTCTTATTTCAGGCATTGCTACTATCTACTTGAATTATAAAAACTGGCAGTTCAAAAGGTGAAGAGTTTCCCACAGTTCTTGAAACTTCTCACTCATTTTCACTTACTGTCTTTCATCACATTGAAACTGAAATGATTGTGCTTTGAGGAAGCCTTCCCCTGAACATAAGGAAACAGTCCCGATGATTTTCAGTGTCCTGAAATATGGGGATAAATAGTTCAGGTAGCAATAAATTTTACTTCTAGATAATCCCATGTACATAGAGAATATATATTTGCCAGTGCAAAAATTTTAAAGTAAAGACTAATTAATTTTTGTGGAAAGAATATTTTCCACATAAAAGAACTTTTTATCTACTTTACAGTCCATTGCATTTTACTGCATCTAATTTATAGTTGGAAAGTAGAATTAAATTTTCCTTTTATAAGAAATAAAGTGAATTTATATTTAAAACATAACACACTAAAATATTCTCTCTGTGGATGTAACTTTTTCATGCAAAATAAAAAAGCCAGCATCCTCAGTCCACTATATTAATGTGCATATTTATTTAATTGCCAAATAAAACTCTATGGAGGGAAGAAGTGAATGACAAAAGAGCGTTCTACCTTGCAAATGACACCTTTCTTGTTTCCCTTACAAAAAAGGTTGAAGTAAGGCTTCTCTTTATATCTTTATAATTAGCACGCCAAAAAATATTTTGAAGTTCGATTTTGTACCAGCTAGGCACATACGATTATGTGTTCTAGCAGTAGAACAAATGTAGAACTTCTGATCCTGCTGGTTCTTGGTTGGGGTTGAGAGCCCACTGGGGTATCTTTCTCTGGGTACACATCAAGAGAGTCCCCAAGAGATAAGTCCTCATGTGACTTATGGCTGCCATTACACCCTGCTGTCGACCTAACGTCTTAAATATGATGGACTCTTATCTGGAAGATAATTATCACGATCATCGGAAATATGCTTTAACTTTAGAAAATATAAATCTTTTTAATTTGACAGCTGCAAAAGAAAAAGGTATAATGAAGGTCAGTAGTAAGAAATCATAAAAGCTTGATCTGAATTTTAAACCCAATAATTTTTAAAAATCAGTGATCAAATATTGGAGAAAAACATGAATGCAAGCACTTTTTTCCTGTAATATGGATGTCAAGAATTAGATCAATTGAGCAAATTAAAGCCTAGCCAAAGTTAAATAGAGTCAGTGGAAAACGGTCATTGCTTACTGTGGATTTTAGCTCAAGCTTTTAAATGCAACGATGGTGTGATTTAGAAAGGACGAACCCGTATGGAATAGTGAAAGCCTGTATATGAGTCCTGCCCACTGAAGTCACCAAGAATTTTGCCCTCGCTACTGCTGAGGTGAAACATTTATGTTAAAGCTTTCTGGTCCTTCTGTCCATAATTTTCAGCTATCACCTAAGGGCAGTTCAGCTCTTTCTTACATATTCTTTAATTTTATACACAGCTATGGATTCTTGTGACTAAGACTAGCAGTGGTAGGAATAGAAATGTAGATGACAAGGAAACTGGTTTGCAATAGTCAGTTTTTACATTTCTCAAATCAGCCTACGTCTTAAAAAGATAAATGAGAGCAGGATGCCGGAAAGTCACATACAGAGGAGGTCCCTGGACATCAGTTACCTCATGAAGGACTTCCAGAAGTAGTTTTGTCCTAGAGGGATTGTGTTACTCCATTAACCCTAGCTTTGCTTATGCTCAGGTGCATGGTGGAGCTGCCCCTATTGAAGGACAAGAAGGGCCCCACCTGGCCCCAGAGCTCCCTCCCAAAGGGTGCACTCGGAAATCGGGCTGCGGAGCAAAACCCCCTTTCCCCAGCCCTGCTGACTGCCACCTTCGCCTGAGTTCCCTTTCTTGACGCATAATTGTTCTTTGCCAACTCCTGGCTCACGCTATCTGCAAACTGCGGATTTCCTCTCTCTTTTGTTAGCCAATGGTTCAAATGGCAAGGTTGATCACAGCGGTAAACAGACGAGGTATTGTTTACTTGTGCCTGTGCCAGCAGCGAATAATTCAGGCTGGACGGACTGCAGCAATTATGATGCATTTTTCATTCACTCAGATGAATCAGTCACTTACTTCACTTTCATGTGAACAACGAGTAACAAAACAAAAACAAAAAATCAAATCCAAATACTTGCTTGTTGGGCAATAAGCAGGAGAGAGAGTTTGCTTTTCAAGTCCAACATTTACATGAAATTATCTTCTTATATAATTAACAACCCCTGGTTAATAACCATTCTGCAAGTAACTGTGTATCTATTGAAACAAACAGATGAATCATTATCATTTGGCACTTACAGGATAATAACAGGACCTAAAAACTATCAAAAAAGGGAATATTTGAAAAATCTATTAGAAAGTGGCACCTACTGAATAACACGAATGTGGAAAATGAAAAGACAGAAATGGAAAAAGTTTTAGAACACCAGAGTCTCTGCACTCAAGTTCATGTTTAAAATGAGGTTATGATGTTAGGCGCTGCACACACACGGAGTGATAAATTGCTCTTGCCCGCAAAACAGGGGCAAATTAAAAAGATAAGAAAGCCAAAAGTAGAAGAAAAGGGATATGATTATTTCTAGCTATAGGCAGGGAACTGAGATGCAGGAAGGATAAAGCACCGATCCCCAAAAAGGCTTTATGCACATGATTAACATGATTATGTATCATCTTCAATTCAAAGCCAACTGGAATCACTCACAAGACCCAAATGGAGCATGTGCTTAAGAGGCTTTCTGAATCTGAGCCTGTATAACTTGCCCAGTTTCATACAAGAAAACTGTGATGGAGAACAAAATCCATTTCTCAAGTATCCCATGTTCTTGCCGGAAGCAAGCACTACAAGCAAGCACTGCAAGCTTCCCCAAAGCTTTTGTAAGAGAAAAGAAATGAGCCAAAAAAGGGTATAGCTAATTTCAAAAATAACTCTAATTTAGTCTTAAAGCCTCTGAAACAATAATGGGTCTGGATTATGAATTTGATTGTCTGGAGTTAACACTGTCTTTTTATTCGTTTGTCTAGCAATCTATTTGAAAAAGTAAGCAAACTGAAATGAGCAGGCAATCAGCTGCCCTGACACACTATTTTACCCAAGGGTATTCTCTAGGAACAGAGGCAGACTATTTCAGCCATACAATGTAATATTTATACCTCCATCATGAGAAGAACTCATGACCTTACTTCTAGTTGTAATGAAAAGGTATATATTAAAAAAATAACCCTCTCTTGATAATGAAAGATGTTCCTATACCCCAAACTATAATACAAGTGGACAGAGACATTTGGAAGTATTGCATGAAGTATTCCACTGGAGAAGTTGTCATTAGCCAGTGTGTACATGCAAACAAAAAAAGTGTTTGGGAGAGTTTGTTTACATTTGGAGGGCTATGATTTCGACTGTTATATCCACCTTTCCTGAGACCCATTAGCCCAGCCTTTTTTACGTGGCTCTTTGATTTTTGTGTAAAGAGAATTTGCGGGCAGATAGAAGTATTTATCACTGAGGAGCAGCTCTTCTGCTTTCTCAAAAGCAGCAAATACCCAACCAGGCTGCAGAAAAAATACCTTGCGACTTCGGTGCCCTCTCTCATGCAGTGACTAATCAGTAGTAACTAGACAAATGGAGCAGCTTGTGGGTAGTCCAAAGGCTTACAAAAAATCAGATATGACATTTTCTCTTGGGAAGAGCTTTCTGAAGAATGTCTCTCTCACAGTCACGGTGGCAGGATGTGGCTAGATCCCTACTAGGGTGCCGCAAACAGCAATGACTTTTTAAATTGCCTGGGGTAAGAAGAAATCTTTTATGCCTTTTCATTTATTGGAACCGATATTATCCAGGTGATGCCTTGATAAAAAATACTGGGTTTGCTATCTTCCGTGATGCCTGTGAGAAGATATCCTAACATCTACACTGGCAAAATAATGTAATCCTTCGGCAACAGGCAGCATTTTGTTCTCGGATACCCCAGTATAAATTCAGTAGGGTTTCTCCTGAGTGACACGGTAATAGCTAGAAACAGAATTTAGCCCAGTATGTATGCATCTGCAAAGGGTCTGAGATTGGCTGATAAGCATCGAACATTAACCAGTGGAGCCTGAAAGTCTCTGCTGGAATGAAAGAACAGTCCTTTAAAAACAGTAATATGGGCTCTAGTCATGAAATGGGAGTGAATTCTGGTAATATGCTGGGGACACGTCGCGTTGCAGCGAGCCAGTCCATGCAGGGAGCCTGGGCCACCTCCGTCGTTGCCTGCCCACTCCCGCTCTGCGCCTGGATGCATGGCGCTGCTGCGGGTCTTAGCCCTGGTCCGTCCCTGCAGGAACAGAGCCACGGTGTCGCGGGCATCTCCTTCTGCGCCTGGCATCCCATCGTGCCGCCAAATTTCCTGTGGCTCCGTTGCAGCCAGCTGAGCCAGGAGCCTGTGGGAGGGCAGCTGCTCTCTGCTTCATTCTCGCGCTCGCTCATGGCCCCCAGCCCACCTACCCTCAACAACACCTCTTTGCAGTCTTTTCAGGTAAGACTGGGGTGAAAGTACAAGTGCAGGAGGAGATGAAAGAATCTGCACCGGTGTTTCTCCTTGCTCGAGTCACGACCGCTGAAAACAGAGTATGGTTCACGAAACAAAGGTGGATATTACGAACCCAAGCACATGATGATGAACATTGGCAAGAGACTTTCTCTATCAGCAAGCAGAAAGGCTAAATCATACCAGGAAAAATTAGGATTAAAATAATCATATGATTAATTTCCTATTTTACCCAGAATAAATAAACCTTTAGCTTGATAACTGTTGTTATAATAGCTGGGCTGATATGCTGGTATCTGCTAAAGAGCTAACATATTTAGTTTTATTGTTTTGTCAAAATATTAAGAATATCAATATATCTCCATAATTCAGTGTTATACAAAGAAGCATTTTTGTGCCATATATAGCAAAGATTGTATTATACTTTTGAGATCATAGGTAATGATGACAAAGTGATCTGTGTTCAATTTCAGCATTAATGTCTGGTTTGAACAAAGCCTGAAATATGGTCTGGGAGCTAAGAGGCTTTAATATTAAGATCTTTAACTGTAATTTATGTGACAGAAGATAGGGTTTAGCATAATAAAATGTAATGGGCTTCTAGAATGAAGAGGACTAAGAGACAATTGAAAACAAGGTAAAAATGGTAAATTATAAATAACAGTAAATTTACCTTTATGTTGTTACTTCATTTATTTTTGATTTGTTAGACAGGCTCTGTAATTTCTCATTTTGCTACATTTGGAACCAGGCATTTCTCAGATAGTGCACCTCAGGAATAAAGGGTTGAAGGCACAGCGATACAGCTGGGCCACTCTCGTGAAAGCTGTATTAGGACTCCAAAACCAAACCTTCTTGTTTATCCCAGAGATTGTAATTTAGCTGTTAAAATTCAGTCTGAGTTGAATTTTAACATGAAACCATATGGGCAGAAAATGCATGTGCTTGTTTTACTTCCAAAATTAGTTTGGCTTTTTTGAGGTTATTGAAGTACAGAAAATGGCTTTTTTAAACATTTTTGAAAAATTTTTTGAACTCAGTGTGTTGCAAGGAAAATAGCTTGAGTTTTGATAATGAAGATACATTTTGTATATTGTTTGTAGACAGTAAGAGTTGACTGAAGCCTCTCCTTGTTCTGTCTGAAATTCTGTGTAGGCAGCATGACAAATCAAAATGAAAAGTGGGTCATAAGAATCTATCTGAAAGTCTATTGAAATAGGTGGAAACTTCTGCACTGTCTTGACAGGTCTTTGGACCACGGTCTGTGAGCTGTCAATGGCATGCCTGGAAGAAATCAAGTACAGCAGAGAAAAAGTCTGATATAATGTTCTGCTTTTGTGGATTTAGTTGTGGCAATATTTGTAATTGCCCTAGAAGACTGAATTTCCGGTTTGGTTCCTAACCGTCTGTGACACCGACAGGGAGAATGCCATCTCTCTCAGACGTCATGTCAAGAAAAAGAGACCCTTCATTTTTGCCATCAAGGTCACCAAGATGCTGATCCCTTCTCAAAATGCTTTTCCAGCTCCTGCAGTCCCCTTTGCATAGGACCAGCTTCAGTCACTGTCTGCCTTCCTTCTTACTAACGGCTTAATCTGTGAAGGTGCTGGAAATTCAGATGGCATTTCCCCCTCCAGATTTCTGTTTAGTTCTTACACTTCGTGAGTTTCAGCTTGTTTCAGGTGCCCAGGTTCAGAACCGCTCCCCCAGAGCAAAGTGTGCACTGTCTTGCTGCTCTCTTTGCAAAGGCTCTGTTTTTGCATTTTTACAAGAAGAACTGAAATATGAAAACTACTCACACATTGTGTGCTCAAAGACAGAAGCTCATTTTAATGGCAAAGAGCTGGGCTTTTCCTACTCCCCATTTCTTAGAATTCTGCCTGTTCAGATCCAAAAAACCAGTGACTGAGAGGAAGGAGACTGTGTGCATGCGGTACTTGGAAAGAAACGTTTACGAAAAAGCTTGGAAAGAAGCATTTAAGAAATGCAGTTGCCTTATTCAGTGGTTACATTTTGTAAGAAGTCTCAGGGAAAAATTATAACTCTTGTATTTAAAGAATAGGGTTTTCCTTCTTTATAACAACAAAATGTAACAACAGATGAAACAGTAGAATAATATGTCAGAAAGCAGTAAAATAAAGCATATCATTGTTTAAAAAATTAAAAAGGCAGCGACATGACAGCAGTGATAAGCTTGGGTAAGGATCCTACTCGCCTAGGTCTTGGACAAGTGCAGAACAAAAAAGATAGCTCCTGTATTGCACTCCCCTCCAGGGATTCGCTTTGGTCTTTCTCATGTATATGAGGAAGGCAAAGCTCAGTGGTTATTGAGCTCATTTCTACCACTACCTTCTGTACTTCAAATTATTTTCTTCTATTACTATACATATGCCTGGAATAGGTGAATGACCTAATAATACCCTAATTGTATAAGTGGTCTAATCATTGAAATCATTGAAAAGCTTCCTATTGTCTTACATAGAAACTGGATTGGAGTTTCAGTGGAATCAGGTTTTAGATTAGAAAAAGTAAAAAGAGAGTCTACAGCATTTCAAAGAAGTAGCCCTGATGAAATATGAATTAAAACAAATACAAGATTTTAATATTAATTAATAAAGCATGATGTGAATATCTTATATTATGAGTGATACATAATGAATGAATGATGCAAATGCATTCATTAGCTAAAATTATCATACATAATAATTATATTTTCTGAAAAATTTGTGCTAGGGGGAAATTCCTTTCCTCAGATGTATTTGTGCAGCTTGTATGGACTTTAACGCAGACCTGAACATGTAGTCAAGGGTAGAATGTGGTCCTAGGTGTGCACGTATATCAGTAATGCTGGGAAGTGGTCTTTGTGCTTTAAGAAGTATAGAAATTCATCCTGCTGTATTTCTTGTTTAAAAACCATGCTGTGCGTTAAATGAAGTTCTGTAGCCCAAGGAACCTTGGCTGCTACCCTGCATTCTGCATAAGTGAAAACTGTTACTATAGGCAACGTGATTTATGAGAAAAGTTGTCTTTGTTTAGGTTCAGTTTTCTAAAACTACAACTGCCTGCGTATGTAGGCGTATAGCATTCATAACCACACTGTTTACACAACTTTTGTATTAAATTTGCTTTTGAAGTGAATAGAAACTTCCTGAAAAGCAAAAAGAGTTACTATGTAGCTGGGCCTAGGATCATACAGCTAAAGACAAAGTAGAGGGTCTGAAGTCTGCCAGACACTGGCACCGGTGTGTGAAGGGCAAGCTGCTGAATTAAAACCAAAGCACTATGTCAGGTGCAGAGAGTCCCAAAGGTGGGAGCCACCCACATGCAGGATCTGCTCTTCCACGGTTTGTTCTGGCCACAACTTTTAGGCTAGTGCAGAGGGGCAAAGGATGACGAAGAGTCTTGTCTGATGTTTTAGGCTATGAAAGGTTACCTCTGTGCCTGCTAAGTCATGTAAAAGTGATGTCCTGGCCAGGAGTGTGGTGCACAGGAACTGTTCCCACTCGAAGGGGTATCTGCCCACGTTGACCCTCAGGTTAAATAAAAACCTAGAAATGGAACTAAATTCCTCAGCTACTTAGGCACAGCAACTTAGGTCATAATTTTCTACCAGTCAGCAACGGTCCCTAGCCTTTGGCATGTCAGCAGCTCTATGATCAATGTACCCATCTCTAGAGTCCTGAGTTTTCCCCAATGCCTCCTGAGAGATCATTCTCTTAGGCATGCACGCAGGTCTGCAGACAGCACTCAGCCCTCCCTGGAAGAGTCTGCAATGTGGGCGATGTGTGCACAGTTAATAAATTAAGAAGAAATAGGCAGTCCTGGAGAGGAAACCAAAGGTTTATCAACAGCAGTGAGTTTTAATGAAGATTATGGTGGAGAGAAGAAAGGGCGGATTTTAAGAAATGACCATTGTATTCATTTCTAGTTGTAAAATGGAGGAATTTAAGTATCAGATATGCAAGTGCAAGTGGTGGTGGTGGGGCTGCAGCAACAAAGTCAAAGAGTTTAAAAAAAAGTCAAGTTTTTTTTAAAACAAGCTGTATCATTTATTTACTTGAGACATGATATTCCTTTCCTCTCTTATCAGTCGACAATATACCTGCTCTTGTGAAATCCAATCCCTGGGTGGAAAATGCAAGATAATGCAGACCAAAGAATATTGTTTTGCTTACTTAAAGGGAGAGACATACATTACCCGTGCTGTAGTTAAATTATCCTGAAAGCCTAGGACCATGGAGCCTAAGTGAAGTGAGAAAAGATTCATAAAGCATTTCTCTGTTAGACACGTAATGGCACGCTTTACATGTTTCTTCAGATCTGATGCTGTTTTAGCATGTTGCCTAGACAATTACCACTTCAGATTAATAAGCATGTTTTAAACACAATAACGCATGTCTTTAAAATAAACACGCTTTCTTTATTAATTGCAGAAATTTACCATGACACATAGCTAAGTATCTCTAGCGTAACAGGTTTTAGAATTTGATTACAGCACCATCTACTGGGTATTGAACTTTCCATTTTCCCAAGCCCTTGCCTGTATTTCTTCCTATTGCAATAAAAGTATATGATCACTTTCATAAGACAATTTCAGGAAAAAAAATGGTTATCATTTCATTATGGCCTAGACGCTAGGGCTGTTGAAATCACTGCAAAGATTCACTAACTTTAGCAGGATTTGGAGTGGGCCCTCCGTGGTAGCGCTCAGCTGGAGTAATATTTAAAATAACGTCTCAGACTCAGTGATGAGAAACAGATCTAAAGGGTGAGACCGCATGTTTCCTGCAATATGTCTCATATAATTATAACATGGAATCATCCATTTAACTACTGAGGGCATTATAGCACTGATTGGGTGTGCCTAGACAGGTATGAGTGAGCAAACAAATGCGATGTCCTCAGGCAAAACAACTGAATGGCAGCAGAAAGCACTGAGTTAATTTAAAGAAAGAAATTTTACTTAAGGGATTAATCAGTTAGACTTAACTCATATCTATGTAATAGGAATCCCGTGTATTACTTGCAAAAAATTGATTTCCTCCTGGAGAGGGGATATGTTTAAAAGCTGATTAGTGGAAACAATGTTTAGAATATTTTTATTCCCCAGTTAATGTTCATTTTGCACATAATTTAGGCTCCCACTGACATTTATACAGCTGTAAGTGTTCTGGACAGAATCCTGCTAACGTCTGAGAAGTGCTTTATACCACCCATTAGTACCATGATCCTTAAGGGACTAAACGTCCAAGTAAGGTTCTATTCAACACCACCGAGCGATACAAAATGCTGTGTAGTAAGTGATGCTCTTATTTTGTGCCTGTAAATGGATTTCTTGTAGCCATCCACTACTCTGGCCTCTACCTGAGAGATTTTGGAGGAATGGTATATAGTTGCTACCAACAGAGCTGGCAAAAGTGGGAGCTTCCCCAAGAAGCGTCCCCAGGATGGAGCCCTGGTCCTCGGGGCAGGACTCCTGCTTTGGGCCACCCGAACGCAGGTCTGACGGCCCCAGCAGTGGGGTGCTCCCGGAGCAGGGCCTCACATCCCTTCCTCTCGCCATTCCCACTGCTGCTATGCGGCGAGACAGGCCCACTGTACTGTGCTTTGCTATGATGGATGAACGAGTGTGAACACGTCCATTCCTGATCAGTCTCATTCTCCATCACTTCTAATCATGTGCCAGGTCTCCCTTGGGCCAGCAACCATGTGGACAAAACCCAGAAGATGGCCTATGTCCGAAAGGGCAGCCTCATTTGCCCTTTTCATATACGAACACTTGATGAATTCTTCCCTGAAATGTTTTATGTTATCTGAAGACAAACTCATGCTTTCCAATGGAAAAGTTAACAAAAAGCTGCTACACGAGACTCTGCAAGTGCTCTGACAGGGAAGTAACATGGCAAAAAATGCTATCCACGAAAGGATATGAATCCTTGTGCACAATGAAGTAGATGGCAAAAGCCAGATGTATTTGTCAGGGATGAGATCTCACTGCTTTGTCTTCATATTTATCACTTTACTCATTTCAGAACAGCCAGGAATAAGCTCTCCCAGTTGTCCGAGCTGAAGGACAACTGATAAAGGTGGACTAAGCAACCTGTCTCAGCATTGTCACCTGTTCCTCAGCCTTATTAGGATTGATACTGGGTGAAAGCTAAAAGTGCTGCAAGGCATCCTTATCTCACACTGAATCCAATCATACAAGCCTTGCAATAGGATTACAGAGTGCCTCTGTCTTCGTTACTAATAGTCTTTGCTGCAAGCACACTTGGCAAAAAGTCCAAACGCCCCGCCTCGATGGAGCGAGCGCAGCTCCAAACCTCCTCCATTACTACTAGAATTCCCCTACCCTCTGTGTCCAAACCCTCCACCGCTGCAATTAAACCTATTCTTTCTCCTTTCACGAAACACACAGAGGAAAGTTTGTCATCTTCGTCTTTGTGAAAGGCTTCAACACATATGAAGACTGTTATATGTCACTGCTTGATCAGCTGAATTTCTGTTTTCACTGTTAGTGAAGATCCCATATGAACGGTTATACTCTTTGCATAAAATAACCTAACAGTTCCTGCAAGCTGGTTTCAGTGTGAATGAAGATGAGCTCAGTCCAAAATCAAGTTTCTCCATGACTGTGGCCATGAAGGCCAAACCTGAAGATCAAATGACAAGTTTTGATAATTTGTTTGCACTTAAATCTTTGGTACATTCCATGGAGAAACTTTTTTTTTACTACTATAAATGTAGTAATTGGACTAAGCTATTTATTTTTTAGCCTTTATTGTTTGGATTACACTAATTTTCTCTTTGTTTTATTAGAATCTGTTTTTTTTTTTTTCCCTGCACAAGATTAGCAGAGGGCTGTACTGAATGGGGCACTTCTACAGCAGAACTTTAATTTGGAGTAATAAATTGTGGAGAGTCCTTTCTTATAGTTAACACCAATGTATTTTGTTACCAGATTCCTGTTATCAGCTAAATACTGAACATTATATTGCAGTGTATTGCATCTGTTCTAAAAGGTTAATAGGGCATTTTTGAAGTATGTTGCTAATTCTCTTTCTTTTATACCAAAGCAGAGCTTTTGTTAGCCAAAAAAGGTGTGCTCATATATTCCTTGTTTCTTGGTAGTCTTCTGTGACAGGCTTCTAGGTATTCCTGTTACCCTCCCTACCCATGACGAGAAGAACATGACAACAAAGCAACTGAATGAGCAAATGGCTGCAGCGTGTGCTACCTAGTGCACTAGCACTAGGTAGTTACCTGGACTTGTTTAGTTACTTTGGATTAACGAATTTTTTGACTTAAACTGGAAGATGCATTTGAGAAGATGAGAGTGTGAGAAGAAAAGAGAGCGAAGTGAACCATTTGGCAGGTGCCCCTTCTCTAACTAAGCCCAACCCACCAGGTCGGATAGACATCCTGACATAGATGAGCGCTGGGGATGGGTGAGAGCTGCTAGAGATGTTGTACAAGGTTTTCCTCCAGGCACAGGTGCAGAGTGCTAGGTGTAGGTCAAGGACCAGGGGAAACATCAGGATAGAGGTAACAGGGACCCTGTCTGTCTATTGGTCTGTCTATCTGTCTATCCTTAAATACTGTGTATAACTGCGATGCATTTCCTAAAATTTGCCTTCCCACTTTTTAAGCATGTAATGTATCAAATCTAGGGGATTCCTTCTAGTTTCACAATCCTCACTGTTCTCTGAGGCATGCAAGGAGAGCCTTTTAGCCCAAGAGAGAAGAGCAAAAGGATGATGGTGATGGTGTTGATGAGGAGGATGCTAGATGCGGTTGCAAATGGTATGTTTGGTAGCCTGATTAGATGGAGACTTCACATTTGTTATTTTTCAGGATTATTTTGTCCCAGATTTCACCTTGCAATCCTTTCTGAAAGGTATTATAGCATAGTTTTCATTGCTGGAGACTGAAACCAGTGGAAGAAATGGGGTTAACTTGATGAAATATTCTGTTGAGTTCACTGGTGGCTTACTTTTCTTCTGATGCGGTAGAAAGTTTAAACTCTATATTTCCAAAGCAGAGCCTGAAAATAGTAAAGGTGGAAGCAAGCGGCCTTGTCTATGCCATCAGAGAGGTACGTAATAGGATGATGTCTGATGTAAGGAAATTCAATGAAAAATATTCAGAACCTTAGAAAGACGAAACACCTCCTTCCATATGTATGAGTTTTACTAAGCTAGTAATCCCCAGTTTAAAGAACTTTTTTAAATTTAATAAAGAGGTTGTTTTAAACTTAGATCTGCAAAACACTCATACCTCCAGCACATTGCCTCAGTGAAATATCCCTCTACATGAAAATATAGACAGTTAGTTTTTTCTTCCAAAGTGAAACACTGCAAGGTCTTTCATTACTGGTTTATTATGCTTTCTGTATCTTTGCTCATTTTTCACCAGTATTGCATTAAGTATTGATATTGATTTCTTGTAAATGGTACTGAAATGGATGGCTCACAGTTTTTGTTATTGTTCTGTAGCACTTGTATGTAATTTATTATAGCTGCAATGGAACCTGCCCCTTGCTGCCAGGGTTTAAATTAAATGTGCCATGTTTTGGCCCCTAGTAGTCACATACATTTCTCATTCTAGATCCAAAAGTGTTATGTATAAAGTTACTTTTATAATTACTTCCTTGATATTATTTAAAAAGTTTATTTCAATAAATGTGGTAATTAATATATAATGCATTGGTTGAATTAACAGTATTTTTCTTTTCCATTACAGAGAGAGATTGCTGTCCCATAAAAGTTAAATTGGGTATCTAGTAGTCATGGCTAGCTTATCTCTTGCTGAAGACAGTCACAGGACAATTCAGTTCACATGATTTTCTGTGCGTGGTGGTGGACCTTAGGCTTTACCCGTGCTCGCACCCTGAAAAGGTCACTGAGAGAGAAAAATATTGGGGCTGATAGAAAGAAAAAGCCAACCATAGCGAAGGGGATTTCTCTGGATCAGGTTTAATGCAGTGGTTCACACTATGCTACCAGGATCAGTGGACTTACTTTTGGTACAAACCTGACTCCGAACCATCGATTAACTTGACTGTCTGAGCGTAAAGCTATAGCAGTGGCAAAAATCTAGTAAAGCAAAGAAACTCCTCACATCAAATATCCATCTGAGTGGTTCCACCAGGTAGGGTTCCTCAGGGAGAAACCATCGATTGAGAGAACACTAGTGGTTTTACAGAAAAGAAATTGAATGATAGAACATCATCAGCTACCACTGGTATAGAAAGAGACATACTGTATTTTTCCCAGTTTTCTTTGCCGCCATTTTTAATAGAAATAAATTTTGTTATTCTGGCAGGGAGTCAGAACTTTTTAACTCTGACCATTGCAAATGTCCTGCTCCAGGATTTCGAAAGGATTGGGAAGAAGGAAGGAGAGCCATTTGGCTCGCTCCGTACCAGTGAAGGGCCCCTGCTTTTCCTCCTTTGGCTGATTTTGTGTAGTTGCACCTCTGGCTCTAGACTCATGGATGTTACCAAGCTATCTGCGTTGCACTCGTGAAACTCTACTGGCGTAAAGTGCATTAGTTCTAAGGTGTTTTGTAAGTCATTTATAATGAAACTTACAGCTTTTTCCCACAAGATTAACTGAAGCCCTTTATAGAAAGTCCTAGTTCCACTTCACCGAATAAAGCCACTTGCCCTTCTGCAAATTCTTCTTGGGCTTTTCCTCTCCTTGATTTTATGCAACATCCCCTATTTTTCCTGCTGCAGCATTAAATATGTCTGTCCCACTGTTCCCTCTCTTCCTCCCTGGCTGGATTCATCCCCCAGGCCCTTGTAAATGAGGTCCTTAGAAGCAAGCCAGGAATATTTTCACAACAAGCAAGCTCACGACCACATTTCGAAAATCCGGCGTTTATACAGCAAAGTGATGGAAGCTGCTATGCGTAAGGCTGGCGCGACCCCAAAGCATGGCACAGCCGTAATTCCCGGGCAACGCAACGGCTTCGCTGAGGCAGGGACTAGCACGCAGGCTGGGAAGGGCTCCCCGCTCGTGCAGCGGCACTCCCAGTGGCCGTAGCATTTGCCAAACAGGATCATTAACGGCAAGTCATATACCTCTGTCCTTTACTGACTCAGCCATAGGCTGTGGCCAGATCCTTCACCCTTTCACCTGGGACGCTGGTGGCAGGAGCTGGAATTTGGGCAGGGAAGCAGCAGCTCTGGCCGGCTGGGGCAGGCTGGAGCGTCCTCCTCCTGGAGAGCCGCTGCCCCGTGGTTGCCCCAGCCCGGCCCGGGGATGGCCTTTGAGTGGCAAAGTTGGCCGGGGTTCAAGATTTCTCTCTCGGAGAAGGGTAGGAAGAATTTATGGGGCAGAAACTCGCAAGATTATTGTACAAGTGTTGCTAGAGGGTCAGAACGGGACTGAACTCTGGCAGAGATGGAGAGCAGGACAAGCTGGTGTTGGAGGTAGACCTATCACCGACATGAACATCCTCTGACCTTAAGCTTTTTCCTACAGCTATTCATGACCTTAAAATGCTCTGAAAGCTGCCCTCAGGATTAGCCCAGCAGAGCATCCTTGGGTTTGATGCACAAGCTTTGCCTGCTGCGAGGCTGAGCTCCCGGCAGTCTAGCTGGGAAAGGAGAGTAGGAAGGATATTTAGCTTCCACGAGATACCGGTGCACACTCTGTAAAACAGAGCGAAGATGACAAGGGGAATATTGCTAGCTAAAAATAGAATATAGAATTTTATATAGTTGTGAAATCCCTCACTGCTGCATAGCTGAAATGACTTATTTTCATCCAGGAAATCCTTACATATACACAAAACATAAATAAGTCTTGGTTGCATAATGCGTTTCTGTCAGCTGTAAAATTGTGTACTATGGTTTTTGCCATGAACTACTGTCCTCTTGTGGTTAATCCGGAACCACCAAAAAAATAAAAATCATCTAGTTGTAAAAGTCTGATTTATGTTTTAATTTAAGCTTCCGAGGCTTAAACTCAGTATTTATCTTTTTTGCTTATACTTATTTCATTACACGAAAATCCAGGGTCAGGAACGCTCTGCTGATTCACTCCCAGGGCTCGCTGGCTCTCTGCCTGCTGCCTCACAGCTGTATAACCACCCTGATCCGAAGTGCCACGGAGCTACGACCTACCCGCCACTTGCCTGACACTGAGGGATTGAGCCACAGGTAAGGGACAAATCACCCAAATGTCATTTCCATGGCAAAAGACCCTTCAGATTTAGAGTAAAGCGCTGCTTTGTCGTTTGCTAGGTGTTGCAACGTGCTGTAAGAATGGAAGAACAGTCCCCTCCTTTTGTTTTTGTGCTATTGACATTTCCACTGATAGAGAATGAACAGAAATGGAGGATCAAATGTTTTGCTTCTGATATAGCAAATAATGTGCCAAAAAGTTCTTTGCCTGGTATTCACAGAAGTTATTTTTGCAGGGCCTTAGATCTTGTTTACCAAATCACAGTCCATATCGTGGGAAAGCTACAAAGCCCCTCAGATTCCAGTGTTTAACTAATTTCAGTCAATATATTCAAACACAGCAGTTTACTGCACTTTCCAGATTTCTATGGAGCCTTGCATTGAAGAGATAAAATGGATTTATTGAGAATCCAAAGAAAAAAAATCATTGTCTTCTTGAATTCTTTTTTCAAGAGGCAAATTAGCAATCCAGGTGGGTTAATTTCCCCATCCGAAGGAATCTCTTAGGTTATTTTTACCTGGTGTTAGTCTGTTCGAGTCCCCTGACAGCAACAGGTCCGGAAGGCAGAGCTCATATTGTGACAGCACTGTTGTGTTTCGCAGCAGCACAGGGGAAAATCTGAGCATCAGAGGCGCTAATCTGATCTATCAGTATTGGTGTCCCACACCTCAGCCTCAGTGCAGGAAATTAAAGGATGAGATCTGCAAGGGAACTATTTCATAATGCTTTAAACAAATGAACTTCTTAACATTTTATGATCTCTGGAAGATTGTTTTGTTGGTAACAATGCTGCCTGCAGTGCTAAGCTTTTGCTGGGAAAAGCAGTGGCACGCCAGTCGTGTCAGCTACAGCCCAGCAAAGCACACTTGCTGGAGCTTTATCATTACTGGATAAATGACTCGGTCACCATCAGTTTTCCTCTGGGCTGAGTTTTAAGGGAAGAACCAGCCCAAGCCCAGGACTGCAGCTGGCTTTATATGGAAGAATTACCCGCTTCACCCAGTCTCTTGCTCACATACCACCAAAAGCATTTCACCGATGTGGGCCGTTCACAAGCCGAGTAACCTCCCACATTTTTTCCCCTCCTTGGTTCAGAAGTGTGCAGTGATATACGACCATTAAAGCTCTTTGCTGGTTTATGCTCTTTAGCATCTCTTGTCCCCTCTTTTCATACCATTTCCAGGGAATTTCAATTCATTTTACTGCCCCTCTGCTGTCCCCTGGACTGCGGAGGGGTGGAAGGAGTCATCTAGCCCTAGATCAGCAGGCTGCAGCGCTCTTCAGGCACACCAGGTCCTACCCAAAGAGGAATAAAGGCAAGCTGTGCGCCGCGAGGGGCTCCGGGCGAGCTTTCTGCGAACGCCTCCTGCTAATTGCAGAGCCCCCGCAAGAGAAAAAAGGCATGTGAAAAGGAGGCAGAAATTCCTCAAGGATAACAGTAACGTACCTTAGCCACAAATTGCTAGCAGACCTTTACAGGAGCTTGTCGCCTATAAAAAGCTTCAGGGCAGTCGTTACAGCCGTTGAGCTGATGGTAGCCCTATGGCTTTTCCTCGCCGTAAGGCAAGGCAGGGGTAGCCTGATGCAAGACCCCTCCGGAGCCTCAGCGCTGCACCCCGAAGGATCTGAGCCTCTCCTCCGTATTGCTGCTGCCCCAGGGCCTTATTCCCTGCCTGTTTCCAAGGCAGCCGTTTTAAGAGCGAGGCCCTACCTCGGGGCTGGCGGCGGCAGCGCGCCGGGGCTGTGATAGATGTGCCTGCTGACGTTTCTGCCCGCCTGCTCCCGGAGCCGGTCGCTCGCTCCCTCTCTCCCGCTCGGGCATTGCGCCCCTGCAGCGCCAGCTTCCTCCTCTCCTTCGCTTCCCGCAACCTTTGTCTGGAAAATTCAAAATTCAGCCCTGGTCCGTATTAAGCGCATTTCTGCATTTGAAATGGTTGCAAATGATTACGTTAGAAGGGTGAAAAATGGGTGTGCTTTGCTCTGCCCCCTCCGGTCTGCGTAACTGAACCCAGGAGAAGCACCCAGAGGGTGGATTGCTGGATGCAACCAAATTTAGAAGAAAAGATCCCTCTAGCAGCAACAGTACGTACAGATACTTTGACGTATATGACCAGCTGCTTTCCTGAAACACAGTCCGTGCTGAACACAATGCTGTTTCAGGTGTCTTTTCTCACGTGGTTTTCTTGCAGGGCAGCTGCTGATGCCTCTGTAGGAACATCACCTTATTCAGCCCTGCAACAGGCTGTACAACCGGCGAGGTGTCAGCAGACCCAAACTACAGCATGTGCCGCCGAGAATCGGCACGGAAGAGCTTTCCTCCCTTGGCCGATAATTAATGCATGGTGCATGAGGCATCATGAGCTGAGGCGGGCAGAGAAACAGAGCCTGCGTTAGGCTTTGCAGCGTGTTAGGCATCGCGGTGCTCTTGGGGGGTTCATCCAGCAGCTCTGCGGGAAGGACGTGGAGGCTTCCCCATGCGACCTGTCCACCGCTCAGCCCAGCCACCGCTGCCAGCTCCGGCTCACGCAGCCCTCGCTACTGGGGCAGAGGCAGCCAGAGTGTCTTTCTGGAGGAGACTGGCTCTCCGAGATGCTCTGCTCTAGGTTTAAATGACACTTTTGTATTTCAAGAAATGGCCAAAGTCCAGGATATCAATTTTTACGTTAATTTTTAGGGCGCCTGGGCCGCATTATTCCTGGAGACGTAAAGCGGGTAAGAGAGGCTTCTGGGAAGCAGCTGATAATGTCTCCCTTTTTCTTCACTCTTCACTCTTTTGGAGGGGAGAGATGAACTGATGAAAAAAATGGAATAAGTTAGGTAAGCCCTAACAGACCCGTTGGTATAGAGTGTATTGGATATTGCTGCTGTGTTTGCTATACAGTCGAACCCAAGTCTATGCCAGAATACAGAAGTTCCTGCTTATGTTCTGCACAGGAATTAGTATAAGCATCCTAGCTGTTAAAATCCATTCCGTTTCAATTCTGTACTATAACATAATAAAGCTCGGTCCTGTAATGACCAACATAAAGAATTTTTGAATTTTAATTTATTGTAATCATTTGCCATTCATTGCTTAATTTTCATTTTTATAACAAGAACATTAAAGGGGCCTCTACAATTTCGCTTTGTTCTTTGTGTTCCTTGCTTGTTTCATTTGCCAGCCAGGAGATATCACTAGCACGAGCATATTACAAAAAAAATTCATATGGAAAGTGTGATTCTACCAGGGTAGGTTATCAAGCAGATAGGATGCACACGACCCCACAAATGTTGCTAGGGTCAATTTTTCTTCCTGTGGGACAAAAAAGCTTTTTCAGAGACAGAAGGAAAAACTAGTATTTTAAATAGAAAACAAATCTTCAAAGTGTAGTGCACACATAAACTTCTAAGCAAATGTTTACACACTGCAACACCTGGAGCAATTAAGATACTGCAATGGAGTAGCAGGTGATTTAAGAGGCCACGATTTGCAGATGTATGCCAAGTACAGTGCCTGTGTCATCCAAAATGCAGAATTGCTCTAACCTCTATCCCTCTATCCCTTTCTGAATTAATCTTGTATTTAGAAATAATCATGCTCTCCACTGAAGGGAACGGGATGGAAAAGGGTAGCAATCAGCAGCTGTGTTTGCTACACCTATCTGTACTCCAGTGCGTATCTAATATTGGCCAGGCCTTTCACTGATCAGCGGATCACAAGGAAATGTGCGTTTCCACAAGGAAAGATGGGCAAGCGGTAGGCCTCTTTCGTCCATCTCCTGGTCTGATAATTTATAAAATAGTTATTCCAACGAATAGCCATTAAAAAGAAAGTCATCGTTCAAAGTCATTTTGGGGTTCTTGTATCCCAGGTAGACAAATTACTTTCAGTTGTCCCTGATCTCATATTTTCCTTCTGCAGCTTGATAAAAGCTCGGCCAGCACGGAGGTGTCGGGGGAAGATTTGTGCAGGCCTCGGAGGGAGCGAAGCTGGGAGGAGCCGCGCTTGCGCACTTGGGTCGAGGGAGCGCGGTGCGCGCCTGTCCGCTTTGCAGGAACGGCTCTTTAAAGTGCTTGCTGTGTGTCTCAGGGCGGCTGTAGGCCCTGACTGCAAAAATAAGTAAACCTGGTAAAAAAACATCAGTGTTTCCTACCGACAACCCATGAAAGACAAGAAGTGAAAGCGTCACGTTCCTGCCGCCACGCTGAGCGATGCCCGGCAGCGGCTCGGAGGGCGCTCCAGGTGATGCTCAGGGCGAGTGACCTGAGCGCAGCGTGTCACCCGCGGGGACTCAGCTGCCAAATTTGGCTTCTTAATGCCCGCACCGCCTCCGAGAAGCCGGCTGCGGAAATAGCTATGCTCAGCAAACACGGCTGAGTACAGTAAAGTGCTTAACTAGCACTAAGCATTCATCGCGAAAAATGGAAATCGTGATTATTTCAGGAGGCTGGAATGAGCCAGTCTCAAGACATAAAGTTCATTGCTTTATATATGTCTTTTAAAAACAACGAGCTCACTACAGCGCATGAAATCCCAGCCTACAAAACCGCCCCGCTGCTCATCCTTCTTCTCTTTTCCTCCAGGAAGCCTTGAGGAATCAGGCTGCTGGGCAGGCTGTCAGTTCGGACTGGAGCAGAGCATTAAATAGTACAAGACACTTTCACAGCCAGAGAGCTTCTTTGGAGAACTCCTTGCGGTTGGTGAAGTTCGGCTCTGTTTGTAAAGGGGAGGTGATATTCATCCACTACGCTTAATAAACTGCACGTAATCTGCACAAAATCAGGTTAGATTGAGCCCTTTGGAAATGCAACATGTGCCCGGAGATAACCAAACCTAAGTAAGATCACAAAGGCACTGGGAAGACTAAATAAATAAAACTCAAGAAAACATATTATATTTTGGTGATGTTTTTTACCTACTTATATAAGCATAAATGAGATATAGAAGGAAAACTAGGCATAACCAGCATGATGAAAACATTGTTTCCATCAAGCAATAGGTAAAAGTGTCATTTATATTACATTGTCAGTGGACTTGTTGTCAAGAAGTTTGACTTAGAAATGTAAAGCATTTGTGAACTGTTGTTTTTTTAACTCAGAGAATTCCCAGGAATAATTCTTGGCCTGTGAAGTGTGTGTGTGTAGTATGTGGTAGCAACTTGCCATTTAGGATGCACTGGTTAGTCTTGGTTGGACATATTGTTTATATTATATTGCTGATTCCCTCTCATCTACCAGGTTTTCGAAGTAAATGCCTGCCTTTATGCAGGAGCTAAATACTTCCTCCATGAGAGGGAACTAGCAGTAGAAAATCATGAAGCCAGGAGAGCAAAAACAGAGCTGAAGTAAATTCTATTTTTATTCAGTTGAATATTCACATGCTTGTAAGCTACTACTCAATTCTCTTCCACCATATTCCTCACAGAGGATTAGATTTTCTAGCTGATGACAGCACTTTTTAAGAACACTAATGTGTACAATGCATCCTCTCTGGAAGGCTTGCTTGGTCTAAATATCGATTGGATTTTACTACCAGCCAAGGTCAGAAACTGAAGAGGTTCCTGCTACAGGAAGCTGTATATTAATCTCAATATCAACTAAAGTACCTAAACTGTTATTGGAATTTGATGATCAACTACATCTTTGAAAAGTACTTAGTGTGACATTTGTTGGGCTTCCATATTTCGTGTTATACAGTCACATCTGGTAGTTCAATAACTGGAAAAATACCAGCAAAGAATCTCTTCAAGTCTCCGTCCAGGCAGTATCTGCTTTGTAATTCCCATTTCTTCCTTTTTCCACATTAATTGGCATCACATACCATTAAAAGGCTTTCTTGCTGCCTTCCTTACGGTCTTTCATTAGAGAATATACTGATGTTACATGTATTTAGGCAGACAACCACACAAAAGCTTATCCTGGAGGAATATTTCTTGGTTCAACCTTTTTCTAGAAGAGTATTTCTTAACTCTGGACCCTGCAACCTTTATGTTTGGAAATGTCATCACTGAGTTCACCGGCATCAGCTCAGTCTGGTCGGCGGTGCATAAACACCCACACAGCGTCTCTCATTATGTTGTCCCATCCAGCGTCACTCAGGAGGATATTTGCACAAGTTAACCGTAGTAAGGTTGGGCTCCCCTTACCGCCCACCGCCTTTCTGGGGGGAATGCTAGACATCTTCAAAGTTTGTGGCTCCGTTCAGCAGTCTCAGTCACAAACCTCCTCCTCACTTTGTGATTTTTTTCTTGTTTACTTGCAACCGTCTGGTATTTCTCTCTTTGTTTTACTTCCTAACAACAGCTGTCACTCATCTGCGGTGGGGGTCATGCAGAAGCTTTTGCTTATTTAAAGCATCATCTGCTACGACAACGTTAAAAATCAGCATCATTACAACTACAAGGACCTTTTCATTTCAAAGCACATAAAACATTATTAGCGAGCTTCCTTCTTCTGGCACGTGCATTGCACCCTCCGAATGAGCTGGGAAGAAGGCAGAAAGGAAAGATTTATCAGGCATCAAGATCAACCATCCAAATATCACAAACCTCGTTTTTGTTGCTAGCTATACGTAATTTTGAAATGGTTTGTAAACTTAATTGCCCGTGTACAGTTTGTGCATAGGCCATGCGCAATCAGCAGCGTTGCCAAGATTAGCAACTGTATTTCTTGTACAAGTAGGTCTAATGTGCTTTACTGGAAACCAAATGCACCCTGAGGCACTTTAAGCATAGTGGTAACCAGAAAGGGTGAGACTCACTGCAGTCAATGCATTTTAGTAGGTCACAAATGAACATGTTTTGGGTTGTCCGTCACACTGATTAAACTTTGGAGAAAAGTTGTGGGGCTGTGTGGCCTGTTGTTACTAGTTTTAAGCATCAGGAAAAGAAAATGGATAATCCCTTTGCCAGTACTCCCCTTGTGTTATGTAAAAATGATAATTAATGGTGCTGTTATGTGTTTCAGGCTAATGAGAATCAACATTCATTTGGCTGGGCATCTTTGTTGTTGATGGGCAGGTGTTTACGCTGGACCTCGTTGTAAAAGCAGGTCTAGGAGGTGTCTCTTCCCACTGTCCTCTTCTATAGTAGGTGGGTAGTTGCAGTCGCCCCAGCTGCAGGTGGGGGCCACATTTAACTGCGTTATATGACACTACAGTCTGCATCTGGCAATTATAAGATCCTTAAATCTTATAATTAGGTCACATTTGATTCACAGGTATTTGTGTAGGCTTTCTTAAATAAGAAGCAACAGTTTCAAGAGGGAAAGGATAAGACTCTTGGAATTTAGGCTCTTCTAACTCATTCTTATCTCTGTTCAGAGCGTGGAGAAGCAGAAGCATGGGGGTCTTTCTGTTGGAAGAGAATTCTTGGTTAATGACTTGCAATGGCTACTTAAAAAACAAAAAGACAAACAGGAAACTGACGCTCTGCTCATTCGTCAGTAGTGCAACTTTTTTTGCAAATAGCCAGCATCGACTTACTCAATAGTAACCCCCTTGCCAATGAAAAACAAAAATACTCCTTAACCAGGGTAGTTACAAGTGATATTTGACAACTAAAATCTATTCAAATAAAATTATAGTAGAAGCAGTGATCTTATGCCAATGTACGGTTATTGCATCAATGTGTAGAGACCCACTGGAAGCTAGTCCTCCTGTTTTACTAGACCCTACACAAAGACAGATCAAAGAGAGAGCAACGAAGGAGGAAAAGAAAGCTTATTTATCCATTAAATCGACCTCACTATGCATATGAACTGAGGACACGATGCAAAACGCCTGCAACATGCAGGGCAGAGCCCCTGATTGGGACCCAAGCAGTATGTTCACAAAGTAGTGCCTATGTAGCTTGGGTTATTTGACTTTTCCTTTGATATTTACCCCTTTTGCATAAACTTCTGTTCCAAAGATTTATATTAGAGAGGCAATTTTCTTCCCAACGAGACAGTTATCTTTTTAGCCACGAAAGCAGGTTCCCAGAATTGTAGCTGACTGCTACAGAAGAATAAGTCAAGAGTTGTCATCAAGCATAACCAAATCAAAAAAAAATCTTTTTGAATTATTTTTCTGTTCCAAATCCAGTTTCTGAGTTCTGATTATAAGACTCTTAGCTCTAGTCTCAGTTCGAACTAAAATTTTCAAGAAATCACAGAATTATTGTGTTGAAAAGCCCTTTCAGAAATTAAAGGAAAACAGGCAGCTGTTCGGTCGATGCTCTGGAAGTGCTCCATGCAGCTCTCATAAAACCAGAGTCACATGAAATGTTAACTCCAACTCACAGAAGTGCTCACAACACTCTTAGTTTGATGCTGACCTGTATCTTTTAAGCTTAATCCACACTTGCAAAAACGCAAAGGGGTTATATTTGGAGTCTGGATGTTAGTGTACCTGTCTACTCTAATTGAAAGAAAACACTTCTCTGGTATGAGAAACTACAGTTCTTTTTCAGTAAGTAGAGATTATTGTGCAACAGAAAATAATGCCTTGATTTCCTGAGACTTTGAAGATCAGCACTCAGACAGCCAGGGGAGTTTATTCCTCTCTGGCGCACCCAAACTTTACCAAATCTTTCAAACACAGAATCCACATGCCAATGCAAAATCACTGTAAATGCACCACAGGCGCAAACTGGCTTCTGTTTCAGCTTCCTGAGGGGAGCAGGAGGGGAGGGTTGGTGTTAGGAGACAGCGAAATAACGCTTTGAAGATCCAGGTATGGTTTTCTGAACACGGTTTCCCAGCCAGGTGAGAGGACTTGCGTAGTCCCTGTAATGCCACATAGTGAGAAATGGCTACAACAGCTGGTAGATGATTTCAAGGGAAAATCTTGACGCTGAATCACCCCAGTCCTTGATGCAACTAGAAATGGAAACCGAATCCATCTGTTTTGACCAGCATAGCTGCCTCTGCCAGCTCTCATTGGGCTGGGGGAAGGTGCCGAAATGCCACAGCCGTCCCCTAGCCCATGCACGCACAGGTGGGAGCCCCGCACGGCGACTGCCCTGGCAGGGAGCGCGTCTGGTGCCGGTCGGGAGAAGTAGCAGGGCTCTCTGCTCGCGCTGAGACTCAGCACGTAGCAGCAGGGACAGGAGCGTCGTCTTGTAGCTTCGCTGGAGAAACGGGAAGTTGAAAAGTAGAAGGATTCAAGCTGGACTTTGATTATTGGCAGAAGGAGCGAACTGAAAGAATTGCACAGGGGCAAAGTGTATGAACAAAAAATCAGGTGCATTAACAAAAGCATCACTTAGCAACAAGAACCACCTGTAAAGTGCAAGATGTCGTCATAAACAGATCAGTTAACTATACACAAAAAAATGAAGCTTGGATAGCTCTTCTGTGGTCTGTTTGCTACTTCTTACCATTTTGAGCAGACTGCGAGGTCTTTGCTCTGCATTTGGCCTCTGTGGGAAAGATTCTCACTGATTTCAGCAGAAAACATCTTTTGGTGTGCCTGAGTGGCACCAAGCCACTTCGGGGCATTCAAGGTACAGCTCCTCCTTACCCAGAGAGCCAGCACAGGAGTTCTGCACCATTTAAGTCCTAATGACGCCCTATTTTAAGAGCTTTGGCACAACTTGAGTGATGCAAAGGCCTTGTCTTGGGCTTTCTGCCTGGGAGTGAATTTCACCCTCAGTGAATTATTATTATTATTAGATCATTCTTTTGAAAACATAAAACAAGCAACTCATGCAGTTAATACTAAAGCAATGGGAAATGGAAAGCCCTGCTAATCTGCAGAACTACATAGGCATTGCTACATAAACCTTCCTTTTGTACTGCAGAAGGATACACCAGATGACCTTTCGTAGGTCCTTCCCCATCCCACTGCCAATGGCATCTTGAAAGAACACTTCTTCCATAAATCTCTCATGTATCAGGCATCAAGTATTGGCTAGCACGTTTCTCCTGATTTTTCTCTAGAACAAATACAGTATATTTATTAAATTTTCCTAGTCCACTTGCAAGTGTATCATGAGTATGAGAAGATGATGTTGTAGCATTTTTCTCACCTGATAAAATCAATCTTTTTCTTCTGTTTTGTTGCGTATATGTGTGTCACTAGGGAATTTTTTCCTCCTCTACAGTGTCTTTCCCCTGGCTCAAAAAGTTCTTCATTAGCTCCCTTGTCAGCTTCTCTTGTTCTTTTACTGATCCTTTTAAAATGCACTTTTATTTATATCTTATGTACAGATAAAATGTTTTCAAAAACACTCAAGAACTATCTGCTGTGCTGCTGGGTCTGGAGATTCTAGTGAATTTTCTCCACCTTAAAAGACATCCTCACGGAGCCGGTGTGTCAAATCCCCCTTCGGGAGTACACATAAATAGATGATAACTTCAAGCATGGGCGCAATCCCTCTGAGATCAGCGGGCTCCTCGTGAGCTTAATGTTACAGACTGCCTTTAACGACCCCTCAGCTGCTGGGGCTCTCTGTGCTCAAGACCGGGGCTGAATCTCCCTCTCTTTCGCCACCCAAACACCTCCCCCTGTTTTTCTTAATAATCTGAAAATTTTTTTTTGGAGAATAGGGCGGCTGCAGTTCACTGTCAATCAAGAAAACAGGCTACTTCCATATTTGATGTAAAATCTTGTTTATTTGGTAGTCATGAATTCTCATATGAGTGTGTATTCATTTTTGGGGGATGGCCTTTCTAAATAGCAAAAAGCTGCTGCAAACAGCCATGCCCTCATGGACACAGGTTAAATGATAAACAGGAATAAACCAGGCACCTCCGAACTAAACTCAGATTTCAATTGTGTGCATTGCTACCTGACATCAGCGGATGACTGCTCTTCAGCAGAGATGGGAAACAGCTGCAAAAATCAGACTCAACTTGAATATCTCAGACGTTGGATGAAGTTTTGATGTGTCCTTTTTCAG